>NC_045430.1:165145954-165448984 GCF_902635505.1 Sarcophilus harrisii
GAAATACTACAAAGGGTAAAGTTATTTCTAATAATATGCTTAGTCTTTTAACTAAATAAAAGAATAACATATTTTATGTGGGACTTGGATGCATGTCAAGAATAAAAGATATCACTTAAAAATATATGCTATCCCCATTTGAAATTAACCTGGTATTATTTAAGGACTATTATCTATAATAATGATATTTTGTATCTGACAGTTATTGAACTGGGTTCATATACATTTTCATTTGATCTTCAGCACAGTAGATATTATTGTCTTCACTTCACAGATGAGAATATTGAGGATCCAGTGCTTATGCAACTTTCCCAAAGTTAGCCAGTTTATAACTGTTGGGGCAAGAATATAATCCTTGCACCTAGCATTGAGTGACCATTTCTCCATAGTATAGAACTAAATATATTCAACTAAAGAAGCTTCCAATTTATTTAAGAAATCAAGTTTTTAAACATAAGAATCAGTTGCTGAGCAACCATAAAAACAATATAAATAATGCTAATGTAATGTAAAATTCTGTGATGCAAACTATAAATATATTATGAACTTAGGAAATGGAGAAATAAGTATAGGCTAATGAAATCTGAGAAAGCTTCAAGGAAGAGTTGATTTTTAATTGAATTTTGAAGGAAAGTATTGGGATGAGGTACACTGAATACCAAGGTATGAATGTACAATGTACAATGAGTCATAACTATATTGGCTTGGATGAAGGGTAAAAAATATGGGTAAGAGGGTAATAGGAGATAAGATTCAAGATGAAATCTGTGTTTTAGGAAGATTAGAAATATGAGAGACAGCATGACAGTGGAGAGAGAGCTGTTCAAAAGAATCTGAGTTCAAGTTATGTCTCTGACATGTATTTGTTATGTAACATTTGACAAATTACTTAACTTTTTGATGTTTGAGAAAACTGTCAAAGATTTTCAGTTACAAAAAAGATGCTTAAATTTACCCATAAAAAGAAATTCCTCAACAACTACATTTATCAATGAAATTACAAATTCATTAAAAAAACTCTGGAAATTAATTCAGAATAGATTGGGATTGAGTGAAGGGATGGAAAAAATGTGACAGCTCTTACAATGTACCAAAGGTCTGAATGAGGAAAGTAACTGTGATTTCAAAGTATAGAAAGGATATGAGATATTATGAAGAAAAACAATTTGAAGAAGAATAATGAACAGGTTGGTAAGAGATTTCTCATATATATTGGATGAAATTGAAAGAATGAATCTAAAGGTAGATTCACTGATTAATTCAGCAACCATTTATTAAGTGCATAATAACTATGTATGAACAGAGTCATTAGGGGAGTGAATCACTGTTCCTGCCTTCATGAAATTTATATTTCAGATGGGCGTGGGGAGATATATGTCACATATGTGAATATATAACACCACCTGCAATAAAAATACATGAATGTCTCTTCACATAAAAATTTCTTTTTTTTGGCAAAAAAAAAAAAAAAAAAAAAAAAAACCCAACCTATTTTGTCCCTCTCATTTTCTGTTGCTACATTCCCCTCAAAGTATTCCTTTAAAAAATAAATAAGTATAGTGAAGCAAAAAAATAAATATAGTTATTGTTTAACTTTGGAGATTTATGTATAATCCATACTGGGTGGCTGGGGGAGAGAGAAAATCAAGATATAGAGCTGAAAATCATTCAGTCTTTGAGTTAGGAGAGAGATCTGAATATACTTACACCACTCACTTCTTATTCCTTTTGCAAGGGTGATGCGTCTCTAGAAGCTTGCTTCTCATTGCTTCAGAAGGGTCTGCGCATTCTGTCAAATCTGGGATGCCAAAGAGCATCTTTCAGGAAAAATAAGGCTTGTCATTTCTTCTTTACAGAGTGATAAATATTTAGAATTTAGTTGATTTTGCCAGATTTGGAGCAGTACATTATTAATCTCTCCACTTTTTGTGGGCTCCATTTTTACTTCAGTAGCTAAATTTCTTCTATAAAAACAAGAACTCACTCTCATATTTTTTCTTGTTCATAAACATATTTCTTAACTAAAACTACCAAAGATATTTTGGGTTTGAATCATTCAACCATTTTATCGCATTTAATGGCTTAAGAAATGAAGTAAACATAGGAAACAAAGGTTAATGGCTTTCTGAGATGAGCCCAAAACTGATGACTCATAATATATTCATCTCCCTCTCTAGAGAGGGACAAACAAAAAGGAGAGGACCTTCTCTATATCTGCTTGATTCCTCCACTCTACTCATAAGTATATTTTTTAAGATATAAAGTTTTAATCGGAACTTGGAGTGACACCTCCTTAACCAAGAATGTTATCATGATATAATCATGGCTCATGCCATTTAGCTTTGACTATGCATTTTCTATGCCTCCAGGCTGATGTGCCTTGCTTGTAATGATCTCTATTTCCTGCTTTTTCTTGCTTGCCCTCCTTTCAGCTTAGATATAAAATCTAACATTCTTTGGATCTTAGGGAATGCTTGGAAAACATTCTCAGTAGCAGTCATCTCCTTTCTTTGTTTTTTCTTTGTGGCCTGATTTTTTTAGGTGGAGCTCAAAAAGTAAGTTACATTTTCCTCATTCCCACCTTTTGGTCTACCCACCTCTTTGGTGGGAGATAAAGAAACTGAAATGTTTTCTTAGACAATGACCAAGATATTGCCTTGAAAATAAAGCATAGCATAATTGAGCTGGAAACCATTCAGCCTCTTAGTAAGGAGAAAGATCTGAGTATATTCACAACTCATTCCTTATTCCTTTTGTAGGGAATTATTTGCTTTTCCCATTTCACCAAATATATTTTTAAGGAGTTTTCTTCAGATAATTTCTGTTTTTCTTTTTTTATACCCTCTTATCAAGATCTCACTTCCTTTCCCCATTTTTCTTCTAACTCTCTTTTAAGATCTTTCTTGAAATCTTCCAAGAGTGTTTTTTCAAACTCATATCTCCCTTTGGGGCTTCATCTGTAATTAATTTGCCTTTAGGAACCTCAGGTTTTATGGTCTATTGTTCTGTCTTTCCATAAAAGCTCTCTATAGTAAGAGTTCTTTTTGCTTTTTTGTTCATTTTTCAAGCATTGAGATCAGCTCTTACTGCAAAGAGCTGCTTTAGTTGGCCCTGGGCAGTTCTGCTAACTGACTTCCAGTGTTGGGTAATCTTGGACAGGTGCCGAGTTCTTCCAGGGCTCAGCAGCCTACAATTTTCCTTTTGTATTTGCTTTTTGGTATCTTACAGCAAATCTACTAAACCACAAGCTAGCAACCAGGATAGAGTAGCCTAACAGCCTTACAGAAAATTTTCTGTGGGCAGAGGCCACAATGCTCTGGTTCCCTGCCCCAGTTTCTTGTTCCAGGCTCCCTATTCTGTGCACTGAGCTCTGCAGGCTATCCCCCTGCCCAGTTGCAACAGACTTGTTCTGAAGTTCTTCCAAAATGTCTTCTTCTGGAAATGTGTTATACTCCAAATATTTATGGGTCTGTCACTCCAAAACCAGTTCAGAGGCTTAATCTACTGTTAATTTGAGAGAGGGTCAGAGGAGGTTAAAGAAAGTTGTGTCTGCTCTCCACCATTTTGGCTCCATACCTCTCCTTATTCCTTTTGAAAGGGTGATGCTTTTCTAGCAGCTTCTTCCTAGTTCCTTCACAAGAGACTAAACTTCTTTTCTCTAGATTCTCTAGAGCTTTGGTTTCTCAAGATTCTCATGTAATGCTGGAGAAACTGAGCAAGACAGAGGTTAGGGATCAATTTAATAGTTTATTAAATAGAGAGATATACTGGGACAAAATGGATCTTGGTCCCAGGGCTGGATGAGACTATCATCTCAAAGAATCCAACCCTAAGTGTCAGAGAGCAATCTTTTTTTATAGGATAATAAGAGAATAATGGCATAATGGGGGAGGTACCTGGATGGGGATAACATAATGGGGAGAGGCACCTAGGATGACACAATGGAGGAACGTACTGGAGAGATTACTGATATTCTAATGACATCTAAAATGGATAAAGATTTATCCAGTCAAACATTAAGAAGAAATGACTATAACTTAAAGATATAAACCTTTATCTCATCAACCATTTAAAAGGGAATGATTATATCCTGGGGTTTTGGGGCAGAGCAACTGAGGTAGACCTTTATCTCATCAAACATTAAGAAGGAAAGGTTATAACCTGAGGCAGAATAACTAAATAGGGCAATGGGGAAACTAGGTCAGGACATCAAAAGGGACTGTGGCACAACACTCAGAGCTTCTGTTTTTCTAGGTAAAGAAGTTTAATGTAATGAAAATCACCAGACCCTTAAAGTATTAGAGAAATGTTAGCTCAATAATAATGTGATTTACTAAATACATAGAATATCAGAGAAATTCTTAATTGATATAAACATTGGGTCATAGATTCAGCAATCTAAGTACCTTAAAAGTAATCTAGTTCAATCCCTAGTCTTATAAATGAAGAAAGTGAGGTCCAGTGAAGTGAAATAACTTCTCAAAGATATTATATGGCACAGACAGAATGAAACTCCATTTCCTCTTACTCCAAATCTAGCTCCCTTTTCACTGTACCATGCTATCAAAAATTACCTCAGTGTAACAAAAACAAATCTTAATCAATCTCCTAAAAAAATCTAAGGCACACAATTTCTGAAAAGAGGATATCTCTTTTGGGACTACCAGAATCTATTTTGATATGAGGCCAGGAAGACTTTTCAACTTTTTATTAGAAAGAAAGGAAAAATAGAAAGTCCTCTTATAAAAGTTATAAAGAGGGTTGGAGGGTGAAATTGAACTTTTAACAGGCATATTGAGAGCTTCAGAGAGAATTATTAAATCTCAATGCTCATGTAAAAACAGTTATAAAATATTATGGTACAAATATATATTTTTTTCTACTTAGAATGAGAATCTTCCAAAATAGATTTGCAATGGTGGTTTTTGGATACAAAAAAAAAAATAATAGATGAATTTGATCTCACATAGATGATTTGTTCATCAAATAGGCTTTTTTCTGTAGACATAAATTCATATATCAGTGACATCTTGAATTTTTAGATTGGTTATAGCAATCACACAAAGGTACTATCAAGAAACAGGCTACTTCTTCTATCTTTTTTTAACTGATATCTTCTCCTCTAATATATTTCTCAACTTTTGTTAATTCTCTAGTGAATCTCTTAATCCCTTGCCATTGCTATATGACTGTACTATAGATTTTTACTGATCATACTTTTCTTTGAAGATATTCTTTATACCATTTTTATAGTCAAATTTTCATCAGTAGATCCCTCCTCTCTCTCTCTCTCTCACACACACACACACGCATACACACACACACACTATATGATTCTTTGTTGTCTTTTATCACATCTGCCCTTTTGGTTCTTCAGAGAGTATCATTTTATCTTAAATTTTGGCAAAAAAGGAGATATATGGATTTGCTTAAGATGTTTACTTATTTCATGGAGGATGTTTTGTTGAGAGTCAAAATGGAAGTAGATATCTTCTCTATTGTAAGATTCTCAAAAAAAAAAAAAAAGATTCTCCATATTTGGGATAACATTTTGCTGACTGAATCAAATCTAGAAAATTCACAACATCTTGTTAAGCCACTTCTAATCATTTTATGATAGGCAGTTAGTTGGATAATTCCAATTCACTTTGGATAATGAAAGTGTTTATACATCAGGTCCTGAAAATGAACAGGTTATGGAGTCTAGATACAATTAATAGAAGAGCAGTTTGGATTACTTTTAGAAAGTTTCATAATGTTTCCAATGACTTCAGATTTTTTTCTAATATAAATCATTTTAATACATTTTAGTGATATATTGCATATATATACATATACATACACACAAATTGTATAAATGCATAGTGAATGCACACTAATTTCTAAATGCATATATATTGCTGTGGAACAATAATTCTGGAATCCATGAATGCAAGTATGACTGAAAAGATGGATATTTTCATTTTACTCTCTCTCTCTCTCTGCATACACACACACACATATACACATATATGTGTATATACATATATGATGTGAAACAGAGACTTTTGATTCTGTTGATTCCCTCTTATTTTTTATAATATCCTTGCAGAAAATGGGAATCTTCATCTCTTAATGCTCAGTCAAGGACTTTCTGTGTAAGATGAGAAAATAGGATGTCCTTTGTACATGTTAAGCAAAGGGCCACTTGATTTTTCTGAAAAAGGAGACATTGGCAAATGAGAGCTTTAGTCAAGTTCTATCCATTGTTAAATGGATTACTTGGAACATTTTAGTTTGTATGGTCTGAATCCTGGGCCACCTAATAATAATGATATAATTACTGCATATCATGTTCTTTGATGTTAGGTGTTAATGGGTGCTGCTAAATTACAAATAATAATAGCAACAACTATCTAACCATCAGTAGTAGGAGAGAACAAGATGGCTAATTGAAATGAAGTAATGCTTTAAAATGCTACTTTGAGAGTACATTTATAGCTAGCTCTTTAACCAAGAGTCTTTGAATGATACTTGCCAAAAGTATAGGAAAATATATATGAAACATTCCTTTATAGATAGATTTAATGGTTTCCCTTTTGATTGTTGCCATTTGTTTGAGCTATGATGGGATGATTTTAATGGGTGTTAAGGGCCACCAGATGTCAGTATGACCTTCTGAAATGTAATGTAATTAATGCACATTTAGTCAAGCACAACTGGGAGTAGTTTCAGTATACACAGTTGCCTAATATTTCAAGAAAAACCTTCACTTCCAAAATTGAAAGTATTACATAATATGTTAATTGTATTCTGTGATGTAACGATATTTCTTCATTATTTCCAATTACTAGAGTATTATTCCAAACAATCAGACATTTGTAGAATGATTCAAACAGATGAAATTTAGGAATCAGGTTAATAAGAAAATAAAAAATTCTTCTGATATTTCAGGCAATGAGTATTTGAATATTTTGTATCTCTTTTTGAAGTTTCCTTCTTTATTGGAAATAAAATAAATAAAATAAGATTGAAAAAACACAAAATTAAAAACTATGACTTGAAATAGGTTCTTTTGTATATTACAATATTGTATTTATGCCTTATGGCTTTATTACATTCTTCTATATATTATCTTCTTTTATTGATCCATATAGCCATGACTTAATCAAGATGAAACAATCACAAAATACTGAAATGAGGCTTCTGAGTTTTGACGCACTTTTATATGTATGTGTGTGTGTGTTATGTATGTACATATCTACATATATAGCTACAGCTACATATATAAGCTATAGCTTATGTGCTCTACAAACAAAATTCATTCCCTAATTAATAAGTACTAAAAGAATATGAAGATGTTTTCAAATGAAAACATTCAAGATATCAACAATATAAAAATTGCCCTGAACAATCATAATAGAAATATCAATTAAAACAACTTTAAGGCTCCTTTTGTCTACAAATCAGATTAGCAGGGGTAACAGGAGGAAAATTAGCATTGAAAACTAGTGAGAAGATAGACATACAAATATGCTATTGGTGGACCATGAACTGGTTCAATAATACTGGAAGACATTGAAGACATTTTGGAACTATACTCTAAATGAACTCTTTAACCCAGCAATATCACAACCAGACCTATATGCTTAAAAAGGTAAAATAGAGAGGATAAGATTTCGTATGCACAAAACTTTACAATGGTACTTTTATTATGGCACATAAATAGAAACAAAATTGATGTTCTTCGATTAGGGAATGGCTAAACAAATTCTGTTGTACAAACATAATATAACAAATGGCAATTGCAATTTCTGATAGACTTGGGTAAATTTATGTGACTTGATGTAAAGTGAAATGACTTGAACCATGAGAACAATTTATATGAACACTTCAAAAATGTAAAGCAAAACAATTTTCCAAAACTTCAGAATATGATCAAAGTTGTAACCAATTATGTCTCACCACAACTGATGATGAAACCTGCTTTATTGTCTTTTCTCAGAAAGTGATGGGCTATATGGTACAGGAAAAAAATATATATTTTCATACATAATTAATATTTATTTGTTTGATTTGACTATACTTTTTTGTTATAAGAAAAGGCTTTTAATGAAGGTATGCAGAGCATTTTATTACTGAATTAAATTCTAAAAATATTGAAAAACTATATATATAAAACATACTATTGCACACACATTATACATACATATATATATATACATACATATATATATATATATATATATATATATATATATATATATATATATAAAGAGAGAGAGAGAGAGAGTTTACAACATTTGTGGAATCACAGAATATATAAAACAGGTCCATGAATATATGCAATTCTCTTTCCCCCATTTGTTACATGTTGAAATATTTTTGTTTGTTGATGTAAATTTATAATGTAGCAATTTTCTTGCCACTTACTTCCTTAGGGGGGACCCATTCTTTCTTTGTGACTCATTTCCTCTTTACCTGCTAATATAATGATAGGTTGGGGTTTCCCCAGAGAAATAGAAATTGCTGAAAGGCACTGCTTTCAGGTATCCTAGGGATAACTATTGAAGTGATTAATTTTTTTTAACTCCTCAGCTCATGACATTCTACCAATGCACTGGCAAATCAGCAGCTAACTCAACCTGAAATAAAACATTTATTAAAATGCCAAACAAATATATACATTTACATAATATAATCTTATGATTAAATACTAAATTGTCTTTACTTATAAACTTGGATCATTCAATCCCACCAATGCACACAGTGTTAATGGGCAAAGTGTATACATACTTAGAATTTCAGGGTCACAAGTTACTTAAGATCATACTACTTGTGGAGGCAGCAACTCTTAATTCGGAACCATAGTTTTCACTATGCTCTTTTTGACATAGGAACTATATATACAAATTCCTATTTAGAATAATTTGTGTATGAACACCTATTTATAGAACACTCTCATGTTGTGTTGAAGTAACCCCCCACTAAGCATAGCTTCTTATCTAGAAAATATGATCCACTGGATCTTTTCTGATGCTCTAGTCACACAGCTAGGAAGTGTTAAGTGTCTAAACTCAAATCCTCCTGACTTCAGGGCTGGTACTCTATCCACTGCACCACCCAGGTGCCCCCATGTTACATATTTTTTAAAGAAAAAGTCAACTTTTTCTTAGACAAAATTCAATTGTCTTTATATTAAGTTTAAAAAAAATCTTCTACTAGCTTCTGCTTCAATGTTTCCAATTATTTTAGCAATATATATTTATATATTATTCCTAATGGAATGTTTAAACACAATACTGACCTCAGATTTTAATTTGTAATAAAAGATATTATAATTAAATTTATTTTAAAAGTCAAGATGTAGTTATTAAGCTTTTACTATGTTTTAGGCAGTATGTGCTGAGAACACAAATATGACCTGAAAGAAAAATAATTCTTGCACTCAAGTAACTTAGAAGAATTAACATAAAAAGAAGTTAAAAAGGAGGAGAAGACAGGTGTCATTAAAAAAGTTAGTTGCGACTGTGCATACCCTTTGATCCAGCAATGTTACTACTGGGCTTATATCCCAAAGAGATCATAAAGAAGGGAAAGGGACCTGTATGTGCACAAATGTTTGTGGCAGCCCTCTTTGTAGTGGCTAGAAACTGGAAACTGAATGGATGCCCATCAGTTGGAGAATGCCTGAATAAATTGTGGTATATGAATATTATGGAATATTATTGTTCTGTAAGAAATGACCAACAGGATGATTTCAGAAAGGCCTGGACAGACTTACACGAACTGATGCTGAGTGAAATGAGCAGGACCAGGAGATCATTATATACTTCAACAACAATACTATATGATGACCAGTTCTGATGGACCTGGCCATCCTCAGCAAGGAGATCAACCAAATCATTTCCAATGGAGCAGTAATGAACTGAACCAGCTACGCCCAGAGAAAGAACTCTGGGTGATGACTAAAAACCATTACATTGAACTCCCAATCCCTATATTTATGCACACTTGCATTTTTGATTTCCTTCACAAGCTAATTGTACAATATTTCAGAGTCTGATTCTTTTTGTGTAGCAAAATAACAGTTTGGTCATGTATACTTATTGCGTATCTAATTTATATTTTAATATATTTAACATCTACTGGTCATCCTGCCATCTGGGGGAGGCGGTGGGGGATAAGAGGTGAAAAGTTGGAACAAGAGGTTTGACAATTGTTAATGCTGTAAAGTTACCCATGCATATAACCTGTAAATAAAAGGCTATTAAATAAATTTAAAAAAAATAAAAAAAAAAATAAAAAAGTTTGTTGCAAAAAGTCTGGACCATCAGAATAGAGTCTTGGAGAAAAACAAAGACATGCCCCAGGAAACTTACTTTAAAATAGGGGTTCTAGATAAAACTGACCAATGAGAAGATATAACTACAGATGTGCAATGTACTTCCAGTGTGAAAAGACTATGTAATGTATGAGAAATTCTAGAGATTTAGGAGTGGTACCTAGAGAGGACCAAATAATCTGTAATAATTAGCTTCTCACTAATTTATATTTCACTATCTCAAATTTAATCCGAGATAATTCTTATTTTACTTCCTGCCTATTTGACTCAATAACTTTTAAGGAAAGTTGATAAAAGTAATATTAGATTACTCATTAACATATTAAACCATGTTCCTTCTGATCCACAAAATGAACAAAATTTGTCTTGAATATTCTCTAGCATAGTATAAATTTCAGATAGTTTCTTTTTCTTCTTACTCTATTTGTACTCTCTCTACTCAATACATTTTCGTTCTAGCCACGTTTCCCAGGATATCCTGACCTCATACAAAATTTATGAATAAAAGATGTGTATCAAGAAATCAAGTGTACTTCATGATCACTGACTCCCAGTAGTATACATTTTCCCAGCCACTATAAACCTTGAAGCAGTTGCTACTTTTTAGACATATCAATATCTTCGCTTCCCTGATTCTATCTGTCCCACTTCTGCAAATTTTGTGCTCAAATGTAGTATATGAGACTATAATTTAACTATGAGACCATTGTTGTCAGTTTATTAGGTAAATATACATAATTATATCATTTTGTTTAATGATTATTGCATACTCACACATTTTTTCTTTGTATATTTGTCATACTTTGATTAAATTTTAAATTGATATGATTTTGCATTTTCTGAATCAAATTTTTCTTTTACAACTTTTAATCTTTGTTATATACTAAAATAAAAATAAAGCTACATTGATTATTTTAATATTTTAATCTTAAATATTAACTAAAATATAAAAACTTGGCAAATAAAATAAGCTTATTTTTTAGATTTTGTAAACAATGTTTCAGTCTATAAAGAAAAAAGCTTGAAGTTCTGACTCAAATGAGCTCTAGATTATTGTAATTCTCTTTTTTTTTTCTGCATGGTATAACATTTTCATTATATCTTAATCCTTAGGGAAAAGACATTTCTAAAATATAAAGTAATATTTTTCTCAGGGTTGTTAACAATAAACTTTTAGAATTATCATGCTAATGTTAAGAAGTTTTGGAAGATGTGATTGGACCTGGGTCAATCCTATTCAAATGCTATGAAAATAGACTTTCCTCCAAGTAATGCCTAAGCTTATTTGTTGCATGACTTACTTTGGATCCATATAAATTTTTTTGTGTATACTGTTTTAATCTAGCTTGGGGGTTTATTATATAAATAGCCTATAAAAGGTTTTAATTTTATTTCCCCTCCAAACTTGGTCACAATGAGATTTGAATATAAATGATTCTTGTTGTTTTAAGCACTGCTTATGTAAATTCTTTGAAACAAACAAAAAAATACTTTTATTTGAATCTTTAAAAGTTCTGATCAGGAAGTTCTAGTGATCAGGGCAAGAGTTACCAAGATATAAACAATGAATGAGCAAATTAATAGGAGGACTCAGAATGGTGCCATATTTGAGGATTTTCTTCTCCTTTATTCCTTTGAATCAAATTATCTTAGCCTCTAAAAGTCTTTAAAGTTTATTATTGTTGTTATTATTACTTAATTAGAGTGACTTAAGTAAAATACTTTATGCTCACTTTTCATATATACTGTCATAGATTATGAATAAGTTTGAGTGCATTAAGAGGAAGGGCATTAGGATGATGAGAAGACTACAATTCATTCCATAATAGGTCCGGTCAAATGGAGACATTTAGCCTGTGGAAGACTTAGGGGAGATATGATAGTTGTCTTCAAATAGCTGAAGGATTGTCATGTAAAGTAGAGGTCAGACATTTTCCTGGACCCCAGAGAACAGAATTATGAGTAATGAGCAGAACTTGTAGAGAGGCAGTATTAAATAAATCAACCTTTCCTAATAACTAGTGATCTCAAAGTGGAATGTGCTTTGTTTTACTTGAAATATTGAAGCAGCTAGAAGGCAGAGTGATTGGAGCATTGGATCTGCATTTCAGGAAGACTTAATTTCAAATCTGGCCTCATATACTAACTGTTTGACCCTAAGCAAACCACTTAACCTCTATTTGCTTCTATTTTCTTATCTGTAAAATGGGTATAATAAATACCTATCTCCCAGGATTATTGTGAAGATCAAATGAGAGAATATTTGTGAAGTGCTTTGCAAAGCATAAAGCAGTATAGAAATATTCTTCTTCTTCTTCTTATTATTATTATTTAGCAGATGCTTGATGACCATTTCTTAGAATATTTTAGAGAAGATTCCTATTCAAGCAAATTATGGAGTACATGCACTCTAAAGCTCCAGCATTCTGCTTTTGTGATTAAAGAGAACATTAAATGTATCCTGTTCATTAGAGGATCCTCTTCTATATCTCTGACACTGGATAATTATCAAAGTTCAATTCCTCTGGATTTCCTTTGAGAGAAGGAGTTCAGGGCTTTCTTGGATACTTAATAACATCATTGATCTCTATATTATAAATTTCCACATTGGAGGCATAAATGCTTTCTTTGGCTGTCCAGGACTTAAGCTTTGGCTTGCTGCCTTCAGTACTTATAATAATTTGAAATGGCTGAAGCAGGTCTCAATACACTAAATTTTATACACACACACACACACACACACACACACACACATATATGTGTATATATATATATATATATATATATATATATATATATATGTAGTTATATATGATGTGCTAGGTACACATACTACAAATATACAAAAGAGATACAAATTAAAAAATGAAACCTTCCTCACTCCCAAGGAATTTATGATCTATTGGGAAAATCAAAATGTACACATGCAAGTCTTAGCAAATAAATAATAATTTGGGAGGGAGGATAAATGGCACTAACAGTTTTACTAACAGTAAAAGCCTCTTATAAGAAAGAGCTGGCAAGTCAGTGCTGATACTCCAAAGATGATTTTTAGATTTGGATATCCCAGGGCCATAGTATTTACTATTGATACCCATGGCTTCCCTAAGTAATTCCTGTCTCTCTCTTGTGTAACTCAAAAGGGATAATCTTCATATAGTGCACTGAGTTCTACATCCTGAGTCAACAATGAAATTCACAATAGAAGAATCTTTCATAAAATAGTTGGCATTGGTATTCATTGTCAAACACAGAAGGACACTGAATCTTTAATCTTCACAGTCACTGTTGCACATATTCCAATGAGTTCAGGTTGAAAGGAACCAGGAAACATTATTGAGACAAGGATTTGGATCTTTGGAGTCTAGAATATTTTTTGACTCTATTGATTCTGGCCCATCAACTTTTTGCTTCTAATCAATGAGTGCTAAATTCTTTTCTTGGGAGCACCCAGCATAGATATACCTATCTTGACCAATGTTAAAAGAGAATAAAACTCCTAATACTTCTTTCCCTTTTTGGGGAGATATGATTCTTCATTCTACATCATTGCCCAACAGGTTTGCCCCCTAAATTATCTATAGCATCTGGCTTACCTGAGTTGGCCTTAGTGGCTCTTAACTGAATAACAGTTTGAGGGAATACAACTTTTGACAGTTTCTAATCTCTCTGTCCTAGTCTCTCTGTGTCTCCCTGTCTGACTGTCACTCTGTCTTTCTTTCTATTTCTCTTCTCCTACTCCCATTCACCATCTTTGATTCTATTTTCTTCATTGATAAGCAAGAAGCTATATTCAATGTTTTTTTTTTTCCTCACAGACAAATGTACCTATAAGGATTTGTCACTCACAACCCCTAATCTCCTTTTCTCACTCTGACATCATCCATTAATCCCAAATGCATTCTTTGATTGTTACTCTTGCTAATGTAACACAAAGTCAAAAGACTTTACTCTTTCATAAGGAACTAAATGTATATGTCCTTTCTTCTCCATGAGCTACTAAATTATCTATCCACCTTTGGAAGCATTCAAGCACCATAATCTGAGACACTGATTTTTCAGGGTCTCAGTCAGAGCAATCAGAAGTTACAGGTATCCAACAACTTTGCAGTAGTTGCTACAACTTCTTACACCAGTCTTGTATTATTTCTGAAGCATTTCCTAGCTAGTACTTGAAAGAAACTCCCCCTTGGCAGGCAGATAAACTTTCCTCCCCCTTTATCTTTTTTTATTGAGTCTCATATGGAAATGCTAGTAGGTTGACAACCTAGCCTTCATAATCAACTACTACTATAGGTTGTTGCTTTTGGAGGAAGATGATGTGCACAGTTCAGTGGCTTCTGAAGAGAGAGAGGGAAATGGAGAGGGAGAGGAAGATCTCTTTATAGCTGTCTCCAAGCACACAGACAACAGGCATCTTATGTAGTCCTCATTCTCAATTATTAACAGAAAAGCTTTAAATATTCTCACTATTACCAGGTCAGCAGAAGTGAAGTGGGAAAGAAGTTAAAAATTATTGTCAAACAATTTTATTAGTAATTGCTCCTTGGGATAGTTGCAATATACTGTTTCAGTTTATGTGATGTAGAATTCCTTCTTTATTCCTGTATTCTTTAGCTCATACTGTATTTGTTCAAACTGTTCACAGCAAGAAGTAGAATCTGTACATTATCATAGTAAAGAGTTAACTCCCAATCCATCAGTCCTCAGTGAATTTAAGACCATTCTTGAGTGCCAGGATTCTAATATTTGATTAACCATGGGGACAATTTGGCTAAGTACTAAAATATGCAATACATGGTAAAAATTTCATAATCTCACCTCAGAAGTAACAAAATTACAGTAAAATTTGTTCATGCAGTTTTTATTGAAGACTTTTTTTTCAAATTGCAGTATAAAACAAAGGCAAAACTTTGATAAATTCTAGAAATGCTAAAGTAGATGTTCCTGTAAAGCAGTCTTAGCAAATTTAACCAAACAAAAAAAAAATTATTGATAAGCCTCCACACGTATTTCAACTAGTATAAATGAGAAAGCATTTCTTTATTCTTGTCAGTATAATACTCTTGGAGCATGTTTGTTACATTCAAATTAATAGCAAAATATCAGAGTTACAATAATTTTAAAATATAAAAAACATTTTTGGCTCACTGCCAATAGAAAAATGGGTTTGGCCTTTATACTATAGTTTGCTGACCCCTGGATTAAATGATCTCTTTACTCTCTTCCAATAGTAAGATTCTCTTATTTGATGAGTTGTTTGTTGAGGATATATGTCTTACATATTTCTTCTAAAGCTCTACATGTTTAGAGTATGTCTATGTATATGTGAAAAAGAACAAAAGAAATTTCCATTTTTATTATTCTACATTTTGGAAATTGATAGTAAATTTAAGTTTGTAAATATAATTCTGTATTTAGTAGACTCTGTTTACTCCAGAGTTCTATTATACATTTTGTGGATTTTTTCAAGGTTATGGGGTAGCCAGGAAAGTATCAAAAAGAAAGCTCTTAATGATAAAAGAGTTAAGTGATACCAGGAAATTTAGAAATTTTTAGGTCTATAGGCAATTTAAAAATGAATTTGATATTCAGTTTAAAAAAATCAATGTTCTTTTTTGCTATCACTATTTTTTTTTTACATTCAAACCAAGTTATTTTATCTGAGATAAAATATGACCAGCCTACAATAGTGATTCTTGTTATGAATTAAAACTTTTAAATGGAGAAAAACTCAATAGGGAGTGAGAAAAAGTCAAATGCATTCTATATTGAGTGAGCATTTGGATTTTAATCCATATCTATTAATGAATTGTCATGTTGCTCTCCAGGACAGTGGCTCTTTAGTGGTAGATGAAGTAATTCCTTGTGCTCTTCTCACAGTCTGTTCCAATTTAAATCTCTCCAGGATCCTTGAGAATGAAAAGTAATCTTGAAATTCAAGACTATGAAGCCATCACTATAAACTCAGTTATCTTTGCTCTAACAGTCTTGAACTTCACACACACATATATATGTATCTATGTGTATATATATAGTCCAAATAATTTTCAGACCATGAACATGTCCTGTTTAACAATTATTTTAAATAATTGATAAATGAGAGCTTGCTTTTCCTCAAAGTTAATGTAAAAATATTTTCCATATTCACTGAAGTTTACCACATCAGTCACATGTAATTAATATGTTATATAATGTGATACTTTTCTGAACCTTAAAATTAAAAGATTTTTTTTTCTTATCAGTGAAAGGAATTTCAACGTGTGAACTTCTTCAACTATTGTAGGCAGACAATTCATGTGTAATTTCTGGTTTCAGAGAATTGCTTGGATTACTGAGAGGTTAGGTAATTTGGACACTGTCATACTGCTAAACTAAGTATTAAGGAGTCCTTTAGATTCCAAGGCCTTCTCTCTATTGGCTAATCAGTGCTGTCTCTTTTTAAAATGGACATCATCATAAATTATTTGTACTCCTCATCTCATTTGGAAGCCATGTATAAGTAATTATCCCCTTAGGTTCAGCTGATAGCATCTTGAACACCTTCTAGAAAGAACATGTACTAAAATTTCATAGACCTGGGTTCTAGATCTTTGATCTCTATTGGTCATGTAACCTTGGAAGGGGGAATGATTAATTCTTTTAATGGCCAAGTCAATTCTTTAAGTTGTAAAGTTGCAGTATAATTGCCTTGGTAAATAGTCTCTAACACGTGGAAGGGAGAAGATTAAAATGAAATCTTCCACACTAATTAAATCATAGATTCTTTTCCTTAAAAAAATAGCATGTTCTGCCTAATGATGTGAAGACTTCAGACCGATTGAAGGTATGCTTCTATTAGTTTTGTTTGAATTTGATGCCTAGCGAGGGAAGAATAGTGTTGCTGTTTAGTCATTCAGTTCTGACCAATGCTTCATAAATCTGTAGGACTTTTCTTGGCAAAGATACTGGAGTGGTTTGCCATTTCCTTCTCTAGCAAATTAAGTTAAATGGAGATTAAGTGACTTGTTCATACAGTTATTGAGTGTCTAAGGATGAATTTGAACTTCTCTTCCTGACCCCAAGTTCAGTACTGTATCCTCTGAACCATTTACTAACTTCTTGGGCCATCTAGCTGCCTCAAAGATTATAGGTGCTAGCATTAATAGTTATCTAGTTAGTATTTTAACATACATCGGTAATTATCCCCAAGCTCATCCCTTTGGTTTACCTCATGGGCTCTACCTAAGTTTTGAATGGTGATGTTTGCAGCCTTTTCCATTTGGAACAGTATTAACTAAGGCCTAGCTAGTATGAGTTTTTGCAGATGAAATCCAGAATTTTCCTGTGGAGTAAACTAAGCTTGGTAACAGCATGTGAAAACTTGTGAAAAAGAATGTCTGGAATAAAAGTGGTATCAAAACTAGAATTGACACTATTCCAAATAGCTAGTCAGAAGTCAGGTTTTTATTTGGTCATATCATGAAGGTTAAATTTTGAAGTAATCTACAAGGGCTTGATCTTGTAGGAAAGTTTTCTAAATTTGCTACATTCAATATGCTTAAGGATTATATGTGTTTGTCTTCTTGACTTTGCCCTCCAGATATCTCTAAATGTGTATTAGTTTAGCTAATAGAGCACCCATTATGGTAGCCCTCATTGCTCTCCATGGCAACTGTCTTTTTTTAAGTGGTGGTAGACTGTGGATTAATGTCCTCAGCAGAATATATTTCTGATTTCAGGGAGAAGAGATGAAGCCTAGAGATAGGAAGTGGTGAAATTCCTTTTTCAAAATTTGAGAATAAGATTATCTAGTTATTATTGACTGAGAATTACAAATTATTAAGAAGTCAATGTGAGTAAAAGACAGTAAGGGGCAAAGAAAGATACCATTTGTATTTTCTTTACCTTTGTCCATTTTAAACATTTACTAAAAAATTAAGTATCATACCATTATCTGAATCATTTATCATTTAAATGTATGAGTACAAACACCTACAGCTATCCTGTAAAAGCCTACATCTCCCAAGATGAATAGTTATAATGTATAAGACTGCTTGCCATCTAAGGGAGGGGGTGGAGGGAGGGAGGGGAAAAGTCGGAACAGAAGTGAGTGCAAGGGATAATGTTGTTAAAAAAAATTATCCAGGCATGGGTTCTGTCAATAAAAAGTTATAATTATGAAAAAAAATGAATAGTTATATAGGAATCATCTGCTGTTTCAGTGTCTTTTTGTTTCAGAGGATAAAGAGGAGAAACTCATATTCTACCCTCTCCCTCCAAACAAAAGCTGTTATGTGACTATTTTCTGGGAGGAAAGACCTTGCCCCCCCAAACTCCTAGACAAAACAAATACAAAATCCCAAATCAATTATGTTTAATAATCTGCTAAGGTTTTTTCTGCTATTTTCGATTTGTAATGTTACTTAGAAACTTAAGCCCTTGAAAGACCTTGAGCAGCCCAAACAATATTATAAAAGGCTTATGGTTGAGCTCATTCCTATTGCTCATTTAATATTTACTTTAATGTTCATATATTCTAAGGGATTTCATTGGAATGAATTACTTACTATTTGGTCCCTTTCCCTAACATATGAATTAATATTGCTATCAATTGGTTTACTTCTAATGGCACACCAAGTTCTGTAAAGCAAGTATAGATTTCCTGTTTGTTTCTTTTAGAAGCAGTTTTTTTTGTATTAGTTCTACCTTTTCCAAAGTATGACAACTGGAAAACGAAATGTTTTAGCATAAATAAAGCATAATATAACACATAGAGAGTCAGTTTTGAATATTTGCTATGTGGCCCTAGCTAAGTGAGTTAAACTCTCACTGTCTGTTTAATGGATATGTTTAAGATGATAAGTTGCAAAGTCTTGGTAAGTCACAAAAATGAAAATACACAGCTATGTTTGGCATATGCAGAAGTCTGGTTTAATCAGATAGGCTTCCTCAAATTACCATTTTTCATTGGTTTCTGTTAAATTTTCATTATCTCTCAAATTATGGGATCATAGAATTAGAAATAAAACAAATATTTAGTCCACTCTCCATTTTTTTGGGGGGTTTAGTCATGCCTGACTCTTTATGACCTTATTTGGGGTTTTCTTGATGAAGATCCTTTGGGATTTTCTTGACAAAGGTGCTGGAGTGGTTGACCATTTCTTTTTCCAGCTTATTTTAACTGAGATAAAAAGGGTTAAATTACTTTTCCAAAGTCACATAGCTAGTTCCATATATGAACTTTGAAAATGAAGTCTTCCCGCCTCTAGGTCCAGTAAATTATCCACTGAGCCACCTAACTGCCTTCTATACCATACAGATAAGAAAATTCAAGTGCAAAGAATTCAATAATTTGCCTAGAGCAACATAGATCACAGTTATAAAAAATGCAAGTTGAACTCATATTTTCCTGACTCCATTTCTAACATTCTGCTCATTAACAAGGTATGTAGAAATGGATCATTGATAGATAAAATAGTGCACTTTTGAGAAGGAAAGTTCTTTCACCTTCAATCCTCTGTTTAAACTACCCCAAGTTCCTCAAAGAAACAAAGAAAATAAGGTATATGTTGAATAGCTTTTCCCTCTAGGAGTCAATGATTTCCATTTTATACAAATTTTGTTGAGACAAAAGTAGCGATTGAACTTATTTTGTCTAGATACTCCCACCCAATCTGGTTAAGAATTTGTTTATCATATATTTTTCTGTTTGCTGCCAAACCAATATCTTCTTGCCCCTAAACATACAAGAAGTATCTTATCCAATATTCAAGGTATATATGTGGAACAGTGGATAGGCAGTGGATAGAATAGTAAACTTGATGTCAAGAAGTCTAAATTCTAATCTCATCATAAACATTTATCTGTATTACTCTGGACAAGTCAAGTCAGTCTGTGACTCAGTTTTCTTACTGTAGAATGAGTATATTAATAGTACTGCTTCACAGAGTTGTTTTGAGGCTTAAATGAGTTAACTTATGTAAAGCATTTTGTAGATCCTAAAGTGCTGCAAATGCTATTGTAAATCCTGCAAATTTAAAAATAAGTCTCACCTTATCTTTGGCTGCTTTATTTCTCTGATAAAAAAAGAATTGGCATTTCCCCTTGTAAAGGGGCACTATGCCATCCAAACAGATGGACATGAATGTAGGTAGCTGAGAGACCATGTTTGTTTGTCAAATGTGTTTGCTGAGGGCAGCAGCTTTGGCCAGGAATGCAGAAATGCTACCAATCTTGAGTTTTTACAATCTTGGTGAGACTTTTCTTAGCAGTGTTGGATTCACTTTCAAAATGAAGTCTAATATTTGAGATCATATAGTTTTTATTTTTAGTACAGCAGAGTGTCATAATGAAATATTCAATGAATCTATCTTTCCTATTGTAAAAAAAGAAGTTTAAAAGGGTGTCAGTGTAATGGCTAAATATATAAAGTTAAACAAGATGATAACTTGTCTTGGAACTGTTTTGACTACAATGTGCTAGTTACTAAACAATGCAATTGACTTACATTCCTGTGTTTTGCATATTAAAAAGAACTTGCCTGGGATTTGTAGCAGAATAATTTACAGGGTTGAATTTAGTGAATGTAGGCATCCTAGATTAATGGGATAGACCTCACCAATTTTACATTCATCATTGGTTGTCATCAGATTTTCATCAGCTCTCCAGGCAGGAATGAGTCACAGAAATTAAATGGATGTTACTTGTTAGGCTGAATAATTATCCCTAATATTGATTCTTTTCAGCATATTCTGTTTTAATTGGAATGACTTATTGCAGCATATACTTTGGTGGTATGATATTCTTATTCAAGGTATTTATAACCAAGAAATACTCTAAGAAAGTTGAGTGGAACAACAGAAAAAAAAGGTTGATTTGCTGCCTCAAACTTCAATATTTTTCCCCTCTCTGGAGTTATTGAGACAGTATAGTACAATGAAAAGATCACAAACTTTCAGATCAGAGGATCTGATTCCATTTCTGGTGCTTATCATTTAAACTAGATTTAAAACTAGAAAGGATTATAGCAGGTACCACTTTTTTTTTTTCATTTTACAGATAATAGTCATAATAGTAGTATCATAGCAGTTATTATATGTCAGACACTTTGCTAAATGCTTTATAAATACTATCTCATTTGATACAACCACCCTGGGAGGCATTTGCTATTATTCTCAATTCACAAATGGGAAAACTGAGGCAAACAGAGGTTAACTGATTTGCTCAGGGTCACACAGATAGTAAATTTGAGGCTAGATTTGAACTCAGTCTTCCTGATTTCAGATCTAGCACTGTATAAAGACATTAATGGTGGAAGAGTAAAAGTGACAAACTTAATATCACACAATCAATAAGTAAAAGAGTTTGGATACAGGTCTTCTAACTCCAAATATCAATATTTTCCCACCATATCACATAAAGCAAATTATTTCACTTCTTCCTTTTTATCATTTCTCAAGTAATAGAATTGGAATAAATATTTTCTGAGGTCCCTTCAAGCTCTAGAACCATGGTCTCTTAATCCTATTGAGTATGACAACAGTAAGAATATATTACATTTCACAGAAATATCCATCTTTAGATTCACTTTCCAAATCTAACAGAAATCTCAGGGTCAATGCCACGGAAATCCTTCTGGCTCATTAGAAGTTCTTGGATTTTTTTTAGGACAAGTCTCTAGCCTCCATATGGTGCTGGTAAGCAAAGAAATGAGATTTTAAAAAATCATTACATATCATAGATTAAATGAAATTATCAAAAATAAGGCATTAGATAGGAGATTGAATAGAAGGTCACTCTTGCAGTTAGTGGACATGGGTTCAAGTGCTTGCTCAGACTCAGATTAGCTGTGTTCCCAGGAACAAGACATTTAACTCTTCATTTCCCACAAGGCTCTAACAATTTCAGAACAAGTGATAATGTGAATTACAGAGGGAAATTTCCATATCAGGATTTCCCCATATTGAGGAGTAACTGATTTTGACACCTCAAAAGCTGCCATCATATGCTTTGTATGATAGTTTACTCATTTATTTTAATTGCTATAGAGTTACACATAATAATTGGCCTTTGTGTACACAATAATCAAAATTAGAGAAATTAGATGAGAGAGAGCAGATGAAGTTAATGTTGCCAAAGAGTGGGAAAGTCACACTGAAGAATGCTTGTGACAGAGGATACTATCTGCGAATATTTAAGAATGATCAATATCTGCATCCCTAACACTCTTAGTAATTCATTGCATGGATGTGGTACTTATATCAGATGGATAATAAGAAGACTAAATTTAAATGGATATGGTTTTGCATTATGAAAACTTTTTAGATGGGGTAAAATACTTCTGTTTGTGTAAGGCTGAAAATAAGCCCCTTCTATTTAGGGGATTTTTTTTTTCAATTATTTAACAGCAGCCTGCTGATTGCTCATTAAAGGGTTTGGTTTCTAAAAATGTAATACTCTGTCACAGTAAGAAAGCAAAATTGTCTAAGGCTATGAGAGGGGTAATTGACGGGGAAAAAAAGAAGACAAAGGGTGGTAGTTTCTAACTTTAATTGCATCATTAACTTACTTTAAGAACTGAACAAGTCATTTGGTTTTCCCTTGCCTCAATCAGCTCAGGTGTAAAATTGGGTAAAAACCGTCCACATGACTGATCTGATTAAAGATAGTGAAACAAATAAAGTACCATTGCTTCTGAAACTACATATGAAATTGAAGTTAGCTAAAACTGAATGTTCCATCAGATTTCACAAAGTGTTGTTTTATGGTTATTGCTATATAGCTTAGAATGTTTACTAACTCCTCTAAGGGCTTTAGAGGGTTTGGCAGTATCTACAAGGAAGATGACCCCTTGAAAACAGAAATAATGGGCAGTCCCATTTCCAAGAAAGAAAGTATATGGATGAATTCTCTCAGAAAGGCTCGAGTCACTCATATCTTATCATTATTATGGTAATATTTATGTCTATTCTAATTTTGTATCCATTATTGACCTTTGCAATGATCTCTGAACACCTTGTGTCCTGTTCACAAAGTCAGGAGACTTTGGTGAGAAGACAGAGAGGCAATGAAATTTTGTGCAGTCATTTGGTAGTTTAATAATAATAATAATCAGTATTAATCAGTAATGATAACTAGCATTTATAATGTCACTATGTCCTAGATAATGTGCTAAGTATTTTATTTTATTTTTTTCTTTTTAAAAATTTATTAAAGCTTTTAATTTACAAAACATATTCATGGGTAATTTTTCAACAATGACCCTTGCAAAGCCTTCTGTTCCAAATTTTCCCCTTCTTCCCCTCATTCCTTGCCCTGGATGGCAGGGAGTCCAATACATGTTACAAATGTTTAAATATATTTTAAATCCAATATATGTATATCTATTTATACAATTATCTTGCTGCACAAGAAAAATTGGATCAAGAAGGAAAAAAAAAACCTGAGAAAGAAAACAAAATGCAAGCAAACAACAACAGAAAGAGTGAAAATGCTATATTGTGGTCAACACTCAGTTCCTACAGTCCTCTCTCTGGGTGTAGATGGCTCACTTCATCACTTAACAATTGGAACTAGTTTGAATCATCTCATTGTTGAAGAGAGCCATGTCTATCAGAATTGATCATTGTGTAGTCTTGTTGTTGCCATGTGTAATGATCTCCTGATCATCTTCCTCGTCATTTCTTATAGAACAATAATATTCCATAACATTCATAAACCATAATTTATTCAGTCATTCTCCAATTGATGGGCATCTACTCAGTTTCCAATTTCTTGTCACAAACATTTTTGCACAGACAGGTCCCTTTTCCTCCTTTAAAATCTTTTTGGCATATAAGCCCGTAGAAACACTGCTGTGTCAAAGGGTATTGTGCTAAGTATTTTACAGGTATCTCATTTGATCATCACAATTCTGGGAGTCAGGTGTTGTAGTTATCCCCATTTTCCAATTGAAGACACTAGGCCAAACAGGTTAAATAACTCACCTAGAAAATTAACTTACATCTAGTCTTTGAGACTCGACTGCAATTCAAGTTTTCCTAACTCCAAGGTAGTACCTTATCCATTGTGTCATCTAAATGCCTACACAAATAAAGCACATTGAAAAATCTTAATAAAGATAATATCTTAACCATAGAAGGAATGTTTAACCTTAAGTCAAGATATTAAATTGATAACCTTATAGTAACTGGCCTCAAATAGATAATTAAAGAATAAATAAATAACTATTGAGCATTTTGAAAGCATAATAACAAATAAATTAATGGAGGCAGAGCACTAAGTAGCAATAGTAAAAACAAATGAAAAATAAATCATATTTTAAGAGATAAAAACATAATATAAGGTTATAAATGATACTTTTTAAACAGAAAATCTGAAAATCAATCCTATTTATATCTAAAAGGAATTTGGATTTAAACATTCTCCTTAGTATATTTATCTGAATGAAAATTCCATATTATTTTTGAGTTCCTTTGATCATCCGAATTCAGATTCTGATAAATCCAATCTTACCCCTTGCAATTTCTGCAGCTTAAATCATGGAATGTGTATTTCTTCCTTCCTTCTGGCTTCATTAAATTCACCAATTTATTAAATCATGTTTAACATTAATATTTCCTCACTATCCTGCAATTTGAAAAGTTTAAGTGATGTTTATGCTTATCAACTTGAGAAGTCACATAGTAATTAAAAATAACAGAAATGTTGAAGGAAGATTGTTCTTCGATGAATGTTTTTCATATAAGTTCCCTGGATATTTTGGGAAATTCTTCCTACATACTTTTACTGCTGTTTGTATCATGAATATATGTGAATATTCATAGATATACATATGATGCCCCTTCCTCTTTCCAGGTGATTTGAAATAGGAACAGAAAAAATGATAAATATAATGAAGATCAGTTATCACTTTCCTAACTTCCCAGTGAAGGGAAAGGCAGGTCTTTTGTGCCTGAAACTGTCCCAATTGTTTTTTATTGAGAGAATTGTAGGTATTAACCTTTGTGATGTCCCCAGGGATGACTAGCATATTGGCAACATATTCTACGCTTTTTCATCAGTCCAGGAGCAAAAGAACTATTAGAAGCATAAAGGAAATGTTTTATTTGAAAGCTTCCTAATAATGGTTGGTTTTCTTGTCCCTTTTAAACTAATATCTTAGCCATGTGAATTTATTGATGGAAGAATGTACTTGGAGGGAAATTCCCTTCTTCAACATATATTGGCAATTTATCTTTTAGCAAGCCATTTGACAGCAATCAGAGATTGTGTCTTCTTCATGGCCACATCACTGTTATTGTGAAGGGCACAATTTAAACCTGTATCTTTTGACCCAAAATAGTCCACCACTTGGTCAATTACACTATAAAATCAGAGCTTTGAAGAAATGTTACCAGATTGGTAATGTTAGTTATTAAGTAACATTCCATTTTACTTAATATCTTTGCTTGGCTTCTGCCTCTAACAACAGAATTTCCCTTTCCCCTCTCCCATTTTTCTTCTCTCCACTCTCTTTTCCACTTTTCCCTATGAGGTTATCCAGTGTTACAATCAGGGTTCTAACCCAAACTTTTTGCAAATTGGCATTATTATGGTGTCCAAATCCTTGTGACTCTGTGAATTGTAGCATTGTCAATATTGTACGTGGGGTTTTCTTGACAAAGATACTAGAGTGGTTTGACATTTCTTTTTCCAGTAGATTAAGTCAAATGAACATTCTCTAAAAATCACTCAATTTTCCCTTGGACTTTAAAGTCCCCTAACTCCTTTAATGCAGTTTCCTGGTCACCTTAGGGAATTAAAAAAGTCCCACCCTCCTGGAGTTGAGGCCTTAACACAAAAGTCTTTATATTTTGCCATGCTGACCAGATAGATGAATTTCCATATGGAGATGAGAAGGACCTTTTTTATAGAAATTAAATTTCACTCTATCCTTGTTGCTTATACTTGCTGTCTTAAGGCAAAGTAAACCTCCTTTTATTAACTATTTAATGATGCATTAGTGTCTCAGTCAATCAATTGAACTGATAAAGAGGTTGTTAGAGTTAAGCTTTCTTCTAATGTTCATCCAAAGTGACATATTCTGATTGTATCTTTTCAAGTTGCAAAAAAAAAAAATAATAATGTTTATCCAAATTTGCATGGGAAGCTCAAAGTCTCATATAAGAGAAATTTAAATTATTCTTCAAGATGGCTTCTAAAATCAATTTAGTCTTAAAGAATCCTCCCCCACAACTCAAGATCTTTTAAAAGTGATGTTTAATTCCTGTACTACAATGTACTGTCAACTTTTAGAGGAAAAAATGAAAAACTATTCAGTTGAGTAGACTCTTAATCGTTTCTCAACATTATTTCACTGTCTTTGCTTTGGAGCTATCTTTCTATATATTTATGAAGCATCTTTTCAAACTTTTGAAAGTATAAGGCTTCCTATGGCAAAAGCTAATAAAGTCTCAACATATTTTTCCTTTTATCTCACTGTTAACTATTATCTTCTTTTTGCTACATGTTTTCAAATAAACATTTATATTAGACTAAATGCACTGAAGCATTTTTCTCTATAGTCTTTTGAAAGCATTTAAAAATGCTTTTTGGCTAGCTGTATTGTAAAATGGAAAGCAGAGCAAGTGTCCATAGAATCTGTGTTCCCCTATCATTTCCCCTCTTTCCCCCCCACTTCTATTGTTTTATTTAATGGAATGGAAATCACAATTATGTAAAATGTACTTATTGACTGTTCATCTGAATGGAAAGTGTATCAGTACCATCTAAATATACAAGATAAAGTTTTTTTTTTCTTAGAAAAAGCATGTCCAAAGAAGAATAATGATATATTTTTTTCATAGGATCATAGATTCAGGCCTGACAGAAATCTCAGGTGGTAATATCTGCCCTTTCAAAGCCTCCTTGTATTCATGTTGTGTTAATACATGTGTGTAGTATGCATATATGTATATAAATATATGTGTGTATACACATATGTATACACACCGGCAAATGAGGTATATAGGGAGATTAAGAGGATTAAAGAGGATTAAAACCTCTGGGATGAGGGTATGCCCAGTACTTTTTTTTTTTGCTGAGGCATTAGGATTAAGTTACTTGCCCAGGGTCACATAGCTAGGAAGTGTTAAGTGTCTGAGGCCGTATTTGAACTCAGATCCTTTGACTTCAGGGCTGGCTCTCTATCCACTGCACCACCTAGTTGTCCTGAAAAAAAAAAATTAGTTCTTAGCTATTATGGAGACAGGGAAGAACAGACCTCAAACCCTAGGGTAACTTAAAGTCCGTGAAGGTGGCTGATTCACTTAGATCCAATTCACATAAAAATCAAGACATTACTCTTGATGTTTTTGTCCATTTTCAGAAAAGAAGGATGAACAAGAATTTATATGAGTACCTGATTTGTATGCATATAACATAATATATATTATAAATTTAACACACATATGTGTTATATGTCTACATATATATGCATAGTATTCTCACATGTCCACACCCACATAAAGGTTATTCCAAAAATCTTAATTCACTTTTAAGATTTAAAAAAATTAAAACTGTTCTAAAATTTTGGGATACCTTGTATGCATATATGAATGTATGTATATAGATATTTATATGTGTATATATATAAACATATGCTCAAGATTCTAGGGGTTGGTCCTTTAATGCTATTGGCTTGAATCTTTGCTTTACCCTCTCCACCATGAATAGCTGAAAATTATTTAAGGAGTCAGCCTTAAGTAACTTATTATAAATTGATACTTACTTAGTGATACCTTAAGAACAGTGGGTAGAAAACCCCCTTATCCACAAATTCTCTAATACTCTCCCACAAGCACTTATGGAGTCCAAAGGAAAATGAATTCAATCTTAATAAATGTGGCAAAGGCATAATTCACATACACAGCCTGCTAAAAGTCCTTTTTTATTCTTCCAGAAGTTTCTTAAACATGAATTTTTGACTAGTGTATTCTTGTTCCTGATGTAGACATTATTGCCAGGGAAGAAAAACCAAAATTAGAATGCTGATGAAATATGGGAAGACCAAAATTCTTTGACTTCTTTAAACTTTGCAATTCTTCTTCTCCCAACTCTGGCCAATTCGTGGGGTGAGGAGATATGGAAGGAAATGAAGGCAGGCTTTCTTCTTCCATTTCCTCCTTCAAAGTGATTTCTTCTTAGGGACTTTGCTGATTGCCACATTTGCTCATAACATTCCTTCTATTCCATGAAACTTCCTCATTATAATTAAGTAGTTTTCTTCAAAAAGAACCCAATGAGGTAAATGAAATCTCTTAGTCAATTTGAACAGAATTCCTTTCTGGCATCATTTCACTAAATCAAATGGCTTTCAAAGACTTTTCACATGCTGTCTATGGTCTATAATGAGACTGACTGAGCATTTTATGATTTGCAGTACATATGCATGTATATGTCTCCCAATAGAATTTAAGTTCCTTGGGGCCAGGGACTTCACTTCTTTCTTAGCCCTGTCACTAAGCATACCACCTGACAAACAATAAGTTGGGACATAAAAGGAAGAGAATTCTTCTACCCTTTTTTCCCCAAATAATTCTATGCCTCACTTTAAACATAATGCTTTTCTCACCTTGAATGGCTCCTCTCCAAGAGTAGCTCATAAGGCAATTGCAGTGGACCATAAAATTTGGGGAAAAATACCTATTGTCACTTAAGTTAGTTTTGCTGTAAAAAATGTGGGTAATGCTTTTTGAAGAAAAAACAAAGTAAAACAAAATAATAACACAATTTTGTGGAAAGTTATTTTTAATAATATTCAAAAATTAGTTAGGGCCAAGCAAGAAGAACAAATAGTTTAAGAAACAGGAAGAGAATGCTCTTGTTGATTTGGCTGCTTTTATACCTGCTTCCCATAGTTAAATTATCTGTGAATGCTAAATCAAGAGGAAGAAGAGTAGTTTTAAATTTCATGACTAGAGGCAAACTATACTTTTCACACTTTGTTAAAGTTCTGGGAATGATTCTTAGCTGTCATCTCAAGCAAGTTCCTCATTTTACAGATGATATTAAGGTACCAGAGATCAAGTGATTTATCGCTGCTTCCCACCAAATTCAGTAATAAATCTAGAATTTGAATCATTATCATCTAACTCCAAATCAAATACCCTTTCCAGTACACTATTCATTGTACTCCAGTACACTACTGTATACTCATCCAGTACACAGTCACAACTGTCACAAACCATTTTTATTCTAAGTTTCCAATCAAATGAGATAATATATGCAAAATATTTACTATAAAGAATTAAATACATGTATGTTGTTATCATCATCATATATTATCTTACTTGACTCCTACTTCAATGAAAAGATTTGATCCATTTAGTGAAAATGCCTTATATTCTCTTCTTCCATGTGGATACTGGCCTTTGTGGTAAGACATCCCTCTTATTATTAAAGCTTACCACTCCACCTGTACTTTTGATTGAATTCTCTTCTGTTTTCTTACATTTGCTCCATAAATTATTTTTCCTCCATTCTTTGCTTCTTCAATCTTTCTCCAGTGTTTCCCTCCTATTTCCTTATATAACTAAAGAAACCCTTCTCTTCAAATTACTACTCCTTTGAGTAATCATCTTGTCTCTTCTTCCTTTTACTATGCCATATTTCTTGAAAGAATAATATTCACCCATTGTCCTACTGTTTTACCACCTATTAATTAATCTACTTCTGGAAACCTACAATCTACCTACTATTTTCTGCTAAAACTGTTTACTCAAAGATCAACAATAGCTTCCTAACTTTTGTATCCAATAGGATTTCTTCATTTCTCATGATCATTTTTTTTTTTGCCTTGACACTGTTGATTCCTCTGTAACTTTCTTCCTCTTAATATTCATTCTTTTTCTTAGCTTTGACAATTGTGAATTCTCCTGCTTCTCTTCTTAACTCTGTAGCCATTATTCTGTCAATAATAGCACACACATGTGCATTTATATAATATACACACATATGAATTTTATGTATACATAAATATCTATAAACATATATACATGCATGCATACACAAAAGCTGACATATGTGTTTAGCTTTTTAAGAAATTCAGAATGCTCTTCTTTTAACAACATTGTGAGATATACAGTCTTACAATGTATAAATACGATTATTCCCAATTTATATGCAAGAGAATTCAGGTTGTGGAAAATGAGGTGATTTGCCCATAGTCACATAAATAGTAAAGGTTAAAATGCAGCTATCCTGACAGCAGGATCATCTTTCTACTCCATAACACTGCCTTTCTTTTGGTTATTCCTCTTTTTTGATTTACTCCCAGACCACAGGTATGTACTATGACTTTTTAAAATCTGAACTTAAGCAATAAAACATGCATTTCCATAACATAGTAGGATAAAAAAGATGATTGTACATGAAATTACAAATCTATTTTATGCAATTCACTATTTCTTTCAAATCCATAATAAAGTTATCATGTAACTTTTTTTCTTTCATTTCAGTATTGTTTCTCCCCTCTTCTCTCTATTCCTTGGCAAAAATTCATTATCTGCCATGGCTTCAACAGTCATCTATAGGTATTAAATCTTTCCCACTGTTGACTTCTTACTTGAACCTCAAACCAGCTTTTCTACTTTTCTCAGTATATCTCAGCATGTATATCCCACTAACATCTCAAATTTGACATCTCAAATTGAAATTCTATATACAAGCAAATTCAATGTAATTAGATTTGAAAGAGCTTAAAAGTACATGAGATTTGATAAATACCATGAAAAAAGAGAACAATCTCTTAAATAAGTTTTGTGTCTTTCCTATCTATTTTCACAATGCTCTGTGCTAAAATGTTTAGTACCTCAAATAGTACAGACAGTAGACAATTAATATGTATCTGTTGAATTGAATTGAGAAAGTGTTCTTCTTCTTGAATTACTATTGTTGAGAGCACTTTAAATGAGCTCTTTTTTCTACTTTTTACCAATTCCACCATCCCTTGAGAAGGAAAGAGAGTGAAACAAAACTCTTGCAAAAATATTTATAGAGAAGCAATATAAATACCTACATTGACAATATCTAAGAATGAGCATTTCCTTCTACATCTTAGGAGGTGAATGGCTATTAGGAGATCAATAAATAATCACAGGTTCTCTGAAGTCTTCATTGGTTGTTTTGAACAGAATACAATCAAGTTATTCTCTAATTGTTGTAATTCTCTCTTCAACTCTATATAGGAAAATCCTTCACATCCTTTAATGCTCAGGTGAAATGGTATCTCTTTCAGAGTCTTTCCTCATCTGCTCAGTCAGAAATGATAATTTTTTTTTCTATTAGCTCTTATAGTTGTTTGTTTTTGTTTCTCTTGCCATTCTTTATTTCACACTTATTTGTAGTCTTTCCTTATCCACCCTGCTAAACTTGTATAGAAACTGTATATTACTCATTTTATTCTCCTTTAATAATCTAGGCCTGCATCTTGCATGTAGTAAACATTCAACACAAATGCTCAGTTGATTTGTTTTAATATTATACCTTTTTCATTGAGTAGTGCAGGCTTAAGTTCATAATAAATGCTCATAAATACTTATAGAATGAAGAAATTTGTTGAAAATCAAGAGGAAGTATTAGGCTAAATTGACCAAATGAATTGTTAATTAAATAAAGATCTTTGAGTAATTTTTCTAATTTTGAGTAATAAAATCTTGGTCCTAAACTCTAGACCAAAGCTTCTTTATTATTATTATAGCTTTTTATTTACAAGATATATGCATGGATAATTTTTTAGCATTGATAATTGCAAAACTTTTTGTTCCAATTTTTCCCCTTCTCCCCACCCTCTCCCCCTGGATGGCAGGTTGACCAATACATATAAAATAAGTTAAAGTATAAGTTGAATATACTATATGTATACATGTCCATACAGTTATTTTTCTGTACAAAAAGAAAGACTTTGAAATAGTGTAAAATTAACCAGTGAAGGAAATTAAAAATGCAGGGGGACAAAAATAGAGGTTTTGGGAATTCTATGTAGTGGTTCATAGTCATCTCCCAGAGATTTTTCACTGGGTTTAGCTGAATCAATTCATTACTGCTTTATTGGAACTGATTTGGTTCATCACATTGTTGAAGAGGGCCACTAGACCAAAGCTTCTTAAACCATGGGTTGAAGCTCTATATGGGGTCATGTAATTATATGAAGGGACCTAAAAATTATGGTTTAATATCAGTAATTGTTTGATTTCTGTAATTATTTTATATGCCAACATCTGGGGATTTTTGTAAAAATCTGAGTGAAAAAAGATTAGAAGTCCAGCTCTAGATTACCAATTTAAGCTTTTTAAAAATATAGTTTCTTTAGGTGGTCATTCTTTGTATTCCTTTGATACTCGTTTTTTTTCTGTTCATTTCCCAGATAAATCATGCTGCCCTCAGGAACTCTGTTTTTATTAATCTGCATTTTCCACAATCCAGATTATTTTATTTTTTTTTTTAAATTTAATAGCTTTTTATTTACAAGTTACATGCATGGGTAATTTTACAGCATTGACAATTGCCAAATCTTTTGTTCCAATTTTTCCCCTCCTTCCCTCCTTCCCTCCCCTAGATGGCAGGATGATCAATACATGTTAAACATGTTAAAGTATAAGTTGAATATAATATATGTATACATGTCCATACAGTTATTTTGCTGTACAAAAAGAATTGGAGTCAGAAATATTGTACAATTAATCTGTGAAGGAAATCAAAAATGAAGTTGAACAAAAATAGAGGGATTGGGAATTCTATGTAGTGGTTCATACTCATTTCCCAGAGTTCTTTTGTTGGGTGTAGCTGGTTCAATTATTCCTGCTCTATTGGAACTGACTTGTTTCATCTCATTGTTGAAGAGGGCCAGGTCCATCAGAATTGATCATCATATAGTATTATTGTTGAAGTATATAATGATCTTTTGGTCCTGCTCATTTCACTCAGGATCAGTTCATGTAAGTCTCTCCAGGCCTTTCTGAACTCATCCTGTTGGTCATTTTTTACAGAAAAATAATATTCCATAACATTCATATACCACAATTTATTCAGCCATTCTCCAAATGGTGGGCATCCACTCAGTTTCCAGTTTCTGGCCACTACAAAGAGGGCTGCCACAAACATTCTTGCACATACAGGTCCCTTTCCCTACTTTATGATCTCTTTGGGATATAAGCCCAGTAGTAACACTGCTGGATCAAAGGGTTTGCATAGTTTGATAACTTTTTGGGAAAATCATTGGGAATGATTTTCCAAATCATTCTCCAGAATGGCTGGATGTAGTCACAATTCCACCAACAGTGTGTCAGTGTCCCAGTTTTCCCACATCCCCTCCAATATTCCGCATTAGCTTTTCCTGTCATTCTAGCCAGTCTGACAAGTGTGTAGTGGTATCTCAGAGTTGTCTTAATTTGCATTTCTCTGATTAATAATGACTTGGAACATCTTTTCATATGGCTAGAAATAGTTTTGATTTCTTCATCTGAGAACTGAATCCAGATTATTTTAGCTATCATAAGTTACCTCAATCACATGCCCTAAAGAGAATGATTTTATGAAATAAAAGAAAATGCTCAAAAATAAGTCTTAGGAAAATATGCAAGCTTAATGGGGACTTGAATCTCTACCTTAGTGTCAAAATCATATTTTGGATAAGTGTGTACTTTTGTTGGTATACTAATTTTGAAAGCTATTACTTATCCTGCAAGTCTAATACTCTTGTAAAGCTGTCATAATCAATCAATCCTTTTGAGTTTGCCCATTAGGATATTGACTCAATAATTTGCAGATACCAGCTATATGTAATATCACTAGTAAACACAGCATCATTGAAGATATGTATTGTACTATTTTGATATTGTTGAGATTTCCACATGTGAGGCTAACATTATCAATATGTATCTTTAAACAGATAGTAAAATATTAGTTTTTTGTCAATTTTCTCAAATTTAAGCACTAAAATAATATTATATGCTTTTTATGAAACACAAATGTCACCAAAAACTTTATTATTAAAAGGAAATATGAATTATTTAAAAATAATATATTTTATTTACTTGAAAAATTGAATTGCTTTATACTAGCCATTGTTTTTTCTTGAAGTCCCTTATCTAGAGAACAGAAATACAACTTACAAGATCAATGGCTGATGATCTCTATGAACTTAAATTTCCTGATCATAACAGTGCAATATACTTTGGGCAGATAATTGCATTCATCTGAAAAAATAATATTAACAATAAAAAGACTTAAATTCTTTGCTGTATAGGCTAAAAATAAGATTCAATGAAATGAATATTTTCAGTGTTCTTTTAAAAGAAGCTTTCCTTTAAAAATCTATAGTATACAAAATATAGTATTTTTCCTTTTGAACCTATTCATTCTCATATTCAATTGCTGACCTTTTCTGCTAATGTGACATGTTTGTCAGAATATTTTTTGTTGTTTGTAGTGGTTTATTTTTTTTTAACGTATCTCATGTTGTAGCTGCTACAATTTCAGTTAAGTAAAACAGCTCTTGGATATTGGTATACATTTCTTTTCCCTTTCAGAATTAGCATTATTGCTGTTAGAACATTGGATTTAATTATGTATCATTTTTGAAATTAGAAATATATCTATGAAATTGTTTTTCTTCTTTCCTACTTTATGTTTAATTTGCTTTAGATAAATTTATATTTAATTATCTAAATCATGATATTTGAAAGGAATGGTGTCTATTCTACAGTAATTTCAAAAGGTATAAATTTAATTTTTTATTCTCTTCACTGATATAGATTGTAACTCCTCCAAGTCTTCTTAGATGATTTTTTAAGTTGATAACACCAAAGAAGTCATTATGAGGAAGCTACCCTTTTGACTATGAATCTTTTCTTAACTTCATTATAGCGATACTCAAATGACAGGAGTAGTTGGGCATTCAATGTCTTTCCGTCTTAGGAAAAAACGAACAAAGTTTGTGCTCTGCTGTTAGAGGCTTAGAGAAGCCAGTATCTTTTCTATATCATGATGAGCAATTAGAATAAAACTAATTTCAGTGGACGAAAAGATGTAAATATACACATTTAATTTTTATCTTCAAAGTTGGCCTTTTTAAAAAATTTATTTATTTAATAGCCTTTTATTTACAGGTTATATGCATGGTAACTTTACAGCTTTAATAATTGCCAAACCTCTTGTTCAGTTTTCCCTCTTACCCCCACCCTCTCCCCAGATGGCAGGATAAGTAGATTTAAATATATTAAAATATAAATTAGATACACAATTATAACATGCAAACCTTGCTGTACAAAAGAATCAGACTCTGAAATATTTACAATTACTTTGGAAGGAAATAAAAATCAGGTGTGCATAAATATAGGGATTGGGGAGTTCAATGTAATGGTTTTTAGTCATCACCAGGTTCTTTCTCTGGGCTGCTGTTCAGTTCATTCTGCTCCATTGGAAATATTTGGTTGATCTCATTGCTGAGGATGGCCAGGTCCATCAGAACTGGTATCATATAATATTTGGAAAGTATATAATGATCTGTTCCTGCTCATTTCCCTCCAGCATCAGTTCTGTAAGTCTGTCAGGCCTTTCGAAATCATCCTTTGGTCACACAGAACAATAATATTCCATAATATTCATATACCACAATTTATTAGCCATTCTCAACGTAGGCATCCATTCGCCAGGTTCTAACCACACAAAAGGGCCCACAAAACATTCTAAAACCATGTCCCTTTCCCTTCTTTATAATCTCTTTGGGATATAAGCCCAGTAGTAACCTGCTGGATAAAAGGGTTGGAAACTTTTTGAGCATAGTTCAAACTACTCCAGAATGGTTTTGTTCGTTACAACTCCACCAACAATACGTCAATGTCCCAGTTTTCCCGCTCCCTTAACAATCATGTTATTTTTTTCTTGTCATCTTGAATTGGGGTGTGTAGTTACATCTTAGAGTTGTCTTAATTTTTATTTCTCTGATCAATAATGATTTGGGCATCTTTTCATATGACTAGAAATAGTTTCAAATTTCTTCATCTAAATTGTCTGTTTGTATTCTTTGACCATTTTCAATTGGAGAATGGCTTGATTTTTTATAAATTAGGTTAATTCTATATATTTTGGAAATGAGGCCTTTATAGAACCTTTGACTGTAAAATATTTTTCCCAGTTTATTGCTTCCCTTCTAATCTTGTTTGCATCAGTTTTGTTTGTACAAAAACTTCAGTTTGGTATAATCGAAATTTTCTATTTTGTGATCAGTAATGATCTCTAGTTCTTCTTTGGTCATAAATTCCTTCCCTTTCCACAGGTCTGAGAGATAAACTATCCTGTGTTCCTCTAATTTATTAATAATTTCATTCTTTATCCTAGGTCTGACCATTTTGACCTTATCTTGGTGTTGGTGTTAAGTGTGGATCAATGCCTGTTTTCCCATATTAGTTTCCAATTTTCCCAACAATTTTTTTCAAACAATAAGTTCTTATCCCAAAGCTAGGGTTTTGGGTTTCAAAGACGGTTTAAGTTGTTTTTATCCCTTGTAACCTATTCCATGATCCTAATCTATTCTTAGCCAATCCAAATGGTTTGGTAACTGCTCCAAATATAATTTTTAGATCTGGTGCAGGTAAGCCACCTTCATTTGATTTTTTTTCATTAATTCCTTAAAATTTTTGACCTTTGTTTTCATATGAATTTTTTTGTTATTTTTTCTAGGTCATTAAATAGTTTTTAGTCTGATTGGTATGGCCTAAATAAATGATTAGTTTAGGTAATATTTATCTTTATTATATTTGCTCCCCTATCCAAAATTTAATTTTTCAATTGGTTAGATCAGACTTAATTTGTGTGAAAAGTGGTCTTTTAATTTTCCATAAAATTTCTGATTTTCCCCTGAAGATAGATTCCTAAATATTTTATATTTCAGTAGTTACTTTAAATGGAATTTCTTTTGTAACTCTGACTGTTGGATTTTATTATTGATATATAAAATGCTGATGACTTTGTGGGTTTATTTATAAAAAGGCAAAGTTGTGGATTATTTCTAATAACTTTTAGGAATCTCTGGGATTCTCTAAGTATCCATCTGTCGTCGGCAAGTGATACTTTGGTTTCCTCATCTATTCTTATTCCTTTAATCTCTTTCTCATCTTATTGCCAAACTGGTTTCTATAAATATTAAATAGTAACGGTGATACTGGGACTTGTTTCCTCAATCTTTGGGAATGTTTGCGTTTTCTCCATTACTTGTGCTTACTGATAGTTTTAAATAGATTGCTGATTATTTTAGGAAATCCATTTATTCCTTACTCTCAAGTGTTTTAATAGGAATGGATGTTGGATTTTTAAATGCCTGCATCTATTGAGATGATCATATGGTTTTTTAATTTGGCTATTAACATGGCCAATTATATTTAGTTTTCTAATTTGAAGCCCTGCATTCCTGGTATAAATCCTACTTGATCAATGTATTATCCTGGAGATGATTTTCTGTGTCTTTTTGCTAATATCTTATTTAGATTTTAGCATCAATATTCAAGGGAATTGGTCTATAATTTTCTTTTCTGTTTTCAACCTACCTGGTTTAGGTATCATCCATGTCTTGTCATAGAAGAATTTGGTAGGACTCCTTCATTCCCTATTTTATCAAATAATTTATATAGCATTGGGGCCAATTGTTTTTAAATGTTTGGTAAAATTCACATATAAATCCATCTGTCGGGTTTTTGTTGGGAGTTGTTTTTTGATTTTTTTCGAAAGGTTTGTTTCTTATCCTCTTTAGTCTGGGAAGTGTATATTTTTGGGGTAGTCATCCATTTCCTTGGTTATCAAATTTATTGGCATAAAGTTGAGCAAAATAACTCCTTACTATTTCTCTAATTTCCTCTTCATTGGTGGAAAGTTCTCCCTTTTCATTTTAAGACTACTAATTTCATTTTCCTCCCTCCTTTTCTAATCAGATTTACCAAGGCTTATCTATTTATTGGCTTTTCATAGAACCAACTCTTAGTTTTATTAATTAGTTTAATAGTTTTTTTACTTTCAATATTTTTAATTTCTCCTTTTAATTTTAGAATTTCAAATTTAGTATTTGATTGGGGGTTTTATTTTGGTCTTTTTTGGTTTTCTTAGTTGTAAGCCCAATTCATTAATCTTTTCTTTTTCTGTTTTATTCAAGTAAGCCTCTAAGGATATAAAATTCCCTCTTATTACCACTTTGGCTGCATCCCACAAATTTTGGTATGACGTCTCCATCATTATCTTGAGTGAAATTATTAATTGTTTCTATAATTTGTTTGCTTCACCCTCATTCTTTAAGGATAAGTTGTTTAGTTTCAATTACTTTTTGGTCTATTTCCCCTAACTTTTTGTTGAATGTAGTTTTTATTGCATCATGATCTGAAAAGAAAGCATTTACTACTTCTGCTTTCTTGCATTTAATTTTGAGATCTTTATGTCCTAATATATGGTCAGTTTTTGAATAGGTTCCATGAACTGCTGAGAAGAAAATATATTCCTGTCTATCCCCATTCAGTTTTCTCCAAAGAGCTAACGTACCTAATTTTTCTAATATTCTATTTACTTCTTTAATTTCTTTCTTATTTGTTTTGTGTTTTGATTTGTCTAATTCTGAGAGTGCAAGGTTGAGATCTCCACTATTACAGTTTTGTTGTCTATTTCTTCTTGCAACTCTCTTAACTTCTCCTTTAGGAAGTTGGATGCCATACCACTTGGTGCATATATATTTAATATTGATATTGCTTGGTTGTTTATGCTACCCTTTAGCAGGATGTAGTTTCCTTCCTTATCTGTTTTAATTACATCAATTTTTGCTTTTGCTTGATCTGAGATAAGGATGGCTACCCCTGCTTTTGACTTCACCTGAAGCATAATGATTTTGCTCCAGCCTTTTTACCTTTACTCTATTGTCCCCCTGCTTTAAATGTGTTTCTTGTAAACAACATATTGTAGGGTTCTGACTTTTGATCCAGTCTGCTATCTGCCTCCTCTTTGTGGGGAGTTCATCCATTCACATTTCAGTTAGAATTACTAAATCTGTATTTACTGCCATCCTATAACCCTAGATTATGCTTTACTTTTCTTGCCTCCCCAACCTTCTTTCCCCTTTTTGAACTTTATGTCCCCACTTGTTCACGATGCTTCCCTCTTTAGATCCCTCCCTCCCCCTTTGAATCTTTTCCCCTTCCTTCCTTTATTCTCTTTTTCTTTTCCCTTTTCCTCTCCCCCATTTTTAATAGGGCAAGAGAATTTTCTCTAAAAAAATGTCAATAATTTCTTCTTTGAGCCAACTCTGATGGGAGTAAGATTCACAATGTTCCTCCCCTCTCTAAATTCCCTCAGATATAAAGTTTCCTTTGCCTCTTCGTGGAATGTGGTTTCCCTCTTTTCATCCCTCCTTCCCATCTTATTTTGCCATCATCCCTTTTCCATATCTACTTCCCTTTTTTATGTTATATCAGTAAAATCAAATTATACATGTATTATTTTTGTATATCCACAACAGAAATATAATTCTCAAGAGTTATTTTTACCTTTTCTGCATCTCTTAAGTTCTATGGTTGGAGATCAAATTTTTTGTTTAGTTCTGGTTTTTTCTTTAGAAACAAATGGAATTCATTTGTTTCATTAAATGTCCATCTTCTTCCCTGGAAGAAAATGCTCAGCTTAGCTGGGTAGTTTATTCTTGGCTGCATTCAAGTTCTTGTGCCTTTCGAATATCAGATTCAGGCCCTTGGTCCTTTAATGTGGAGGCAGCCAGATCTTGGGTATTTATTGTTGGCACCTCATTTTAAATTGTTTTTGGCTGCTTGTAAAATTTTTCCTTAATCCATAGTTCGAAATTTGGCCACACTATTCCTTGGGGTTTTTATTTTAGGGTTTCTTTCAGAAAGGTGTTCGATGAATTCTTTCAATCCTATTTTACCTTCTGATTCTATCATCTGGACAGTTCTCTTTGATGATTTCTTGTAAAAATAGTATCTAGGCTCTTTTTTCATCATAGTTTTCAGGAGTCAATAATCCTCAGATTATCTCTCCTAAGATCTATTTTTCTAAGTCTGTCGTTTTGCAAGTAGATAATTCATGGTTTTTTTCCAGTTTGTCATTTTTTTGATTTTGCTTGACTGATTCTTGCTGTCTCAATGAATCATTAGTTTCTATTTGTTCCGCTAATTTTTAAAGAATTATTTTCTTCATTAGCTTTTTTTACTTCTTTCTGTATATGTCCAATTGAGTTTTTAAATGTATTGTTTTGGTCTGTGGAATTTTTTCTATTTCATTAATTTTTTTTTAGTGAATTATTTTCTTTTTCCAGTTCACAGATCCTACTTTCTTGTGAGTTCTTTGTCTTTTCCAGTTCACAAATCCTACTTTCTAGTGAATTCTTTATTTTTTTCCAATTCACAAATCTTATTTTCCTGATATTTTTTTTTACTTTTTCCAATTCACAAATTTTGTTTCCCTGAACTTCCTGGGAAGTTTTAACTTTTCCAATTTGTATTTCAGGAAGTTGTTGCCCTCTTGTAAGGCTTCTCTTTCCTTTCCCCATTTATCTTCTAACTCTCTTTTGAGACTTTTAATGGTCTCTTCTGAGAAACATCATGTAAAAGAAAGGACAGTCTGTACATGTTTGCTGTTTGCTGTCTCTTCAGGTTTGCTGACCTGCTCTTTTTTCTGCATAGAAGCTGTTGATCGTTCTTTTCATCTTTTATTCATGTTTAAAGCCTTTAGGGGTTATACCTCCCTAGGCAAGGGGTTACCAGCTTCATCTGCAGAGCAGGGAGAGATGTAAACTGATTTCCTGCTCCGAGGGTATGGAGTGCTCTGGTGAGGTTTTCCTTCCCCCAACAGAAGGTAGATTCAGCACTGGCTGAGCTATCAAGTGCCCAGTTGGGCTGTGTGGGTTAGCGATTGCCCTAGGCTAGAGACTAAGGGGTGAAAGTGTCACTGCCCCTGGCCGGAGCCTCTTGTGGGGCTGTGGGTATTATCAGCTGACCGCAAACTGTGGATTCTACCGGGATTCTGCCCAGCAGTCTCTGCTCCAACGTCTCTGCCCCAACGTCATTGACCAATTGCAAATGGACCCTGTGAAAGCTCTATGGCCCCAAGCCGAGCTCCCCACTGTGCAGATTAGAGGCTAACCTGGGCTGTGCCCTCCTGCCCTGCAGGTTTGCAACTGCCCCAAGGAAAAGCCCCATCCTGTGGGTTGAGGCTGCGAGCTTGTGCTGAGATCTGTGCTTTCACTTTCGGTTTGAGGCTCTCCTCAGAACCTAATTTCTCTCCCAGTCTACGCTGATCTTTCCCCTAGTCCAGGAACAAACCTTTTTTGGTGAGACTGCAGATTTTCTTCGGTTGGTGAGTTGTCATACTTCTTATCTTTACGAATTGTAGCAGTCAAGACTATTTTTGAAGCTCAATATAATATTGATAAAGAGGGTAAGAGAAGAGCTTAGAAAGTCGCATGTGCCTTCTCTACCATCTTGGCTCCGCCCCCCCCAAAGTTGGCCTTTGACAGAATTTGCAATGTATTTTCCTCTGAAAAAGTCTGTTCCTAAAATATTATGTGTGGATGGAGTTTTTATGATGACTGGTATTGGTCCTTATTTGAAAATGTATAAAAAGTCATAAAAGCAATTTTGTTCCATTATTGCAGTGGATGGGGTACTATAGAATTTTAAACTGTAAGGGATTTCTGTATAATCTACTAATTTTACAGACTATGAAATAGGCCCTGAGAAAGTGACTTAATTTGACCAAATTCACAATCACCAAGTAGCTAAGTCTTCTTTTAAATCTCATAGTCTTTGCTACTTTCTTGTTGCCTCTCCATGTTATATGCAATCTCCTTTGCAAAATGAATTCATTTCCATTGTAACATGAGGTGAAAGAACTCTTTAAATTTGTTCATTTTTCAGTGCCAGATGTTACCAACTAACATATGGGAACATTAACTTAGGAATTTTTTTCATGGCTTCATTTTACTTTTTGTCTTGCCATTCTTATCTCTGTGAGGCATACATATTATTGTACCTTTGACTCCTTTTAACTGATATGCATTAATCTCATGGAAACTTTTTTTTTGAAAGTAATGAGAGAGCAAATGATACTCATACCTTATTTTTTTCCTTCAGAGTATAAATAGGTAAGTATATTTGATCTTTATCAATTCTATGTATACTTTATTCTCAGTTACATTTCAACGATTTTCTTTATGTAAAAAAAAAAAAAAAACAAACAGTGCCTATATGGAACAGTCACAAGAGACTCTTTAATGATAGTCTTGTATATGAGGAATCTTTGAAGGTCTAAAATAGATAATTTGAACCTCAAAGGAAATTATGTTTGGAAAGTTATAGGCTCCTCAAAAGGGTGAATGCTCAGAAAGTTGCATTTTATTACTGAATAAAGCATATTGGAACAGAAAAAATCATTTCAGACAGCACAATTGACTGTAGTATGTTAGACAAAGATTTTTCATAGTCCCATAATAATGCAGTACTATGTAGGATGTCATTTGATAAATATTGAGTTTCCTGTTTTCTCTTGCCAATTCACTTTATTATTATTATTTTTTGCATTGTGTTGCTATAAAGAAAGAATTGTCTGTGCTTAGTAGAACAATACAGTATAACATAAAGGTAAAGGAGGATAGTCATTCTGAACAATGAGCAATATTTTTTCATAAACATTAACTATTAATCAATTAATTTAATCATGGATACAATAGGATTGTATATTTGTTTACCAAGACCACATTATGTTCTCTACAGATGAGAAAACACACAGTTTTTTATTTTAAAGTCATTTAAGCTGAGTAAGTTGAAACTCATTATACTTAAGAGTCAATAAGGGAAAAACCTTAATATTCATCACTTGAATCATAAGGAAATAAGAAAGATGAAAACTTCCTAAGCTTGTGGTAAGAAAGTACATGTAGCAGGTATGGGAGAACTATGGTGAAGGGGGGAATCTTGGCAAATGAAACCACTAAGTGTTGAGGAGGGCATCTGTCTCTTCAGCTAATATAGGCAGAGATAAGCAGAATTTCTCTCCACAGGCCAATGGGCAGAACAGTGCAAGCTTGGCTAGAAAATGATCAACAATATAAATGAACCTGGCTATAGAGCAAAGAATCTCAGTGACAGAGGAGAGATCTCAAAGTGAGCTTATAGTTATCATTATTTTAATTACAGTGAGACCATTGAGCTTGACATTGATCCCTGGCAAAATTATAAAATGAATTATTAAAGTGATAGTTCATTAACACATTTTAAAGGAAGTTGTGATCACTAGGAGCCCGCACATTTTCACTAAAAATAAGATATGGCAAACTAATCTCATTTTCTATCTTGATAAAAGCATTAGACTGCCATCCCTGGAAATGTAGACATATTATATCTGTTTCATCAAGTCATTTTACAAAATCATTTTAGGTGAAATAGTTAGTTGAATGCCATTTGATAAAAATGCTTTGCACATAGTAGGAATAAATGCATATTAAATTGAATTGAATTGAACGTTGTATTGATTAACACATAAACCAAATTCCAGGATGTGAAAAGAGCTCTTTCTCTGATTTTGCTCTATTCAAAAATCATTGTTAATAGCTTAGGAAAAGACATATAAAGTACCATGATCACTGATCCCCCATACATAATTTAAGATCTTATTGAAGATAACAAGAGAAGTTAAGGATATTGTTATGAAAGCTGAAAACTGAAAGGTCACATTGGGCTTGTTCTTTTAAAATGTAGAACAAGAAGCAAGGGAAAAGCAAAACTGAAGGGCTATTCAATATTCAATTCTAGATTCAATAACCTAAAACATTGCTGTATGTCTGTCTCAAAAGATGAGCAATCAGTATCCAGTGGAAAAACAGAATATTGTGGAGACACAGACTGACAGGGAATTGTAGACAAAGGAGAGTAGCTGTAGATGACTTACTGCCTAAGGTAGAAGCCCACAAAAGAGGAAAGAGAATTTTTTTGATGTTTAGAAGTTCATATACAAGTCCTTGTGTTTTCCATAAGTCCTCTATCTGCTGTTTTATAAATCAAACTTTTGTTATTCCATGTGCTTACATGGCAACTGAGGTCTTTGTAAACCTCAGACAAATTCTAATATTTCTGAGGGAGATAGATTAGATGAGAGAAGAAATAGGCAAAAAAAAATTATTTGGGTTCCAAACCTAATTCATATGAGTTTAGAGTCATGGTTCTGTATCATAATTTGTAGTGGTTGCTAATAAAGGAAGAATCCAAAATAAAATTAGGCAGTGATCAGACAACATCTTCAGTTTTGGGTATCATACTTCAAGAGAAACATTAACAAGCTAGTATGTATAAACAGAAAAAGACAAAATCATGCTGAGACCTCAACATTCTTTCCATACTTAGAAGTGTTTAAAGGAGGTGAGCATGTTTGTCCTGGAAAAGAGTGATAGGAGATATGCTACATGACTTAAATTCCCTATAGGACTAAACTGTGGAATAAAGGCTAGATATGTGCATTGTTCCCATTTACATAGCTCCATGTAGCAGAATAAAGTCTGATAGGTGAAGGTAATGGAGAGTCAGATTCTGATTGAATATGAAGAAGAGGCTAACCATCAAAGCTGCTTGAGAATGAAGTGAATATCTCTTTCATTGTAAGCATCCATGCAATTCAACACAGTGGTCAATTTAAATGCTGACAATGGGCAGAAAATTGTGCTAATATTTGGGAGTGTGCAATAATAAATATCCTCTATTCCCTACCCTCATGAAGCAAGCAGAGCTTGAATGATTGACTGACAGAAATATTCTAAAGCAATTCCTGGATGACCTGGGAAATTATATTAAATGACTTCAAAGATGCTTTCTAAATATAGTATCCCATGATCCTACAAATTAAATACAAGGCCTAGTTAATACGGTGTTTCATAACCTAGATCCCAGAAAGTAGCCACAATTCCCCACTGTGGGAAACTCCCTTTCTTTGCCTAGAATATTGCAATAGCCTTTTAATTAATGTCTGACTCAAGTCTCTCCTTGTTTCAGTCCTCTAGAATGACTTTTTAAACTCAGATGTAGCTATGCTATTTAGTGTTCAATAAACTGCAGGGGCCTCCTATTACATCTGGATCAAATATAAAATCCTTTGCTTGAGATTGCTTGATGTAGAGCCTTTTTGTCTTTGCAGTCTCCTACAACTTAATTCCCCTCCATGAGCTCTAATCCGAGGATGCTCTATTTGTTGGCTCTCACACAGGGCAATACATCTCTTTAGTCCATGAGTCTATACTGACTATTCTTCATGCATGGAATGCTCCCTCTCCTATTTCATTGGCTTTTCCCTCAAGTCTTATCTCAAATCCTACTTTCTACAACATTTTTCCTCCCTTCTTCATATCCATGCTGTCTCTCTTATTTTAACTTCCATTTATAGTTTGTAGCTACATAGTTATTTGTATTGTGTTTCCCTTTCAAATAGGACCTTTCTCTGTTTTTGATTTTCTTTGAATCTCCATTGTTTAATGTAGTAGTGTAGTTCCTGGAAAGTGATTAATAAATGCTTTTGGACTGGGTTATTGATTGACTTGCACCAATCTTTTGAGAACCTATTTTGCAATTTGAGAAAGATGTCTGGGGGCAGTGAGAGGTAAAGTGATTTGCCAAGGATCAAGACACAGGGATAAGTAAGATTTGAACCAATTATCCAGACTTCAAGACCAGCTCTCTGCTGTCTCTCTGATTTATGTTTTTTTTTTTTTTGGGGGGGGGAAGTTAATGTTTTTTTTTTTAAAAAGGTCTGTTATTTTGCAATAATTCCTCCCCTCCAAATACAATTCTTGTCACTAAGAAATATAATCTTGCCCACTGACAAAGTGTGATGACACATGTCTCATTCCACATCTGTAGTCTGACACCTCTACCAGAGGAGAGAGCTATCTTTTATCATCATCAGTTGTCTAGAACCAAGATAAATGGTTATATTGCTCTGCTTTTGAATGTCTTTCCATGCTATTTCCAGTTACATTATTGTTTACCTTCATATTGTTTCTGTGGCTTTATTTCTATATCTTGCAAATGTATATAAGAAATCTTTAAACAAAAATGCTACTGTCTTACGAAAACACTTCCAACTACTCACAGCACAGCTGTTTGGAGACCTCAGACTGTTCAAACTATTTACAAAGTTATCTATACAGAGTTACTTAATTTGGAAATATTTTCTTAACTTATTCTAGAAGCTGTTGAGACTTAAAATCTGGGAATATGAGAATTTGGTTCAAAATCAGAGGCAAAATCATCATGAGGAACTAATTCAGTCTGCTGAACCTGGGTCCCTGAACACCCTAAGTACTCCCTAAGTACTCCCTAAGTACACCCTAAGTAACCTTTCTGTTCAGAAGGATTTTCCAATGCAGATTTACAAAGGAGACAAGACTCCCAATTTTTAAATGTTTCTTTTCATATACTTACCTGTGAACTTTAAGCCAATCTTAAGAAAAGGAGTGAAAAAAATCATCTGTGGAAAAATCTTTTTTAGAAGTTTTTTTTTTTAATTTTTCAAAATACATACAAAGATAATCTTCAACATTCACCCCTTAAAACCCTGTATTCCATTCTTTTCTCCTTCTCTTTCCACCTCCCCTTCCCTGGTCAGCAAATAATCCAAAATAGGTTAAATGTGTGCAGTTCTTCTAAACCTATTTCCACATTTATCAAATCAAATGAAACAGGGAAAAAATGAGAGAAAAAAAAACAAGCTAGCAAACAACAATAACAAAAATGAAAATACTGTGCTATGATCTCTGAGATAAAAATCTTAAAATGTGTTTCCTTCCTGTATTCTTCTCTGAGATAAATTTATATTTAAAAATATATTTTTGGTCAATGTGGAATATGATGACTGGTTTTGAGATCAACTTTTTTGAAACAAAAAGTAAGGTGTATTTCAGAATCCAGGATGGAATAGTTTATATTAGAAGAAGTTGGTTTGGCAAGAGAGGTGTTGGGTTTCCATGACAAGGGGGTAAAAGTGTAGCTAGTAGGAAAGAGAGAATGGAGAAGCACAATTGCTAGCCTTATTCCATCATGACTCTAATACATAAAACTGACATATGACCTTGCCCGCATAATTCAGGGAATGAGTTTCAAGAAGTTTAATAGTTTGAGGCATTTGAGAGTCCATATGTATTCTACTCCTTCCATTAATATCTTGACTTTCTGAAGAGTCTGTATATTCCTAAGTCCCTGGTCAGGTATAGAGAGAAGAGGAATATAATAAAGAGATTAAAGGGGTCTGTAAGAAGAATCAAAGATTCTATTCAAGTGATGTTACTCTCACAGGATATTCCATATTAATCTCTGTCCCTTTGCATAACCTCTTTCCCATACTGGCACTGTTCTCTCTTCCAACTTCTGATTCTTAAAATCTTTAACTTCCTTTAAGACACAAGTTCCATGTCCTCCAGATGACCTTTCTTAATAGATGGAGGCAGAGTTGTCACATGTGACAAATGGAACTTTCCTCAAGATATATACTGTGGCTACTTTTCTCAAACCAGTTCTAGCATTTATCTTCCAGCCAGTGTCATCATGTGTAGAATGACCTTTAGGCTACTACCAAAATGTTACATCATTATAACCATCCTCTTCTAGTGCTCTCCTTTCCTACAAAATCTAACAGGAATGAAAGCTGGACTTTCTCTTAGAGCTACTTACTCCTCCTGTGGTCATGTTGTCCATTTGTGTGGTAGCCTTCCACATCACCAACTGTTCTCCACGTCCTATCCTCCAACCTTGACAGTGTTTAGTACCATCAACACTATACCCCTACACTCAATGAGACTATTTTCTTTCTAGCCATCTCTCTACACTAAATCAAATTACCAAGATACAACCACTTTCCCCTTCCCTGAACCCTTTTTTATTCCAGGTGAAATAATCCCTAGCTATGACTATGTCCATAGAAGTAGATTTGGGGAGAAGTTTTAGGGAGAAAAAAAATTTAGGAAAATAATGAAAACACTACTGCAACCTGCACCACCATTACCACAACAAAATGTGAGTTACTTGAGTATTTTCTGGCTATTATGCTTTTAGGTATTAAAAAACCAGGGGCATTGTTCAGTACAAGCATATACTATTTGGCTTCCTCAGTGGGAGTAATTTGTATTTATTTTTAAAAGAAAAAATAAATTGCACAACCTGGAGCATTTGTCAGAGTAATATGTATATTATCTCTGTCATTCCCAACCTTACATCAGCCTTATTGTAGCCTGCACAGCTGCTAAATCATTATTCTCTGCATGAGTAATTGTTGCAGATGCTCTTACTGATTAACTTTGGGTATGGGTATATTTATGTTGAGCCTCTGTGTGGCAGCTGTGATCACAAAAACACAGAGAAATCATAGTACGGGCCTAGCAGTGTTATTGGATAAAGAGTATGGAAATGAAAAAAAAATAATGCTACATTGGCATGGTAAAAATCAAGGTTCAGGGGATTTGGAATCAATTTGTTGATACTCTCTTTTAGAGTAGCCCTTCTTCTGAGAGTACAGCCTTATTTTCCAGTCCCTCACTCTCACCCCTTCAGCATTAGTTTTCTCATTTTTCATTTGGACACTCTCTCTATATTTCTGATACCTTTTGTCCTTTCTGTTTTCAGCCCAGAAGCATCAGCAAAAATCCCATTATTCCTTGTTTTTAATCCTTCTGTGCAGTGACCTTCTTGCCAATTTGGCCTTGGCATTTCCTCAGGTTTGGGGATTAATTATTCTGGGAGCATTGTTTCCAAGTATGGTTACAGAAAAAAATGGGGTCAGTTCATTTTTTCAAAAGAAGTACAGGTCAGTAAAGAGTGAGAAGATGTCCACAAAGGCAGAGGTAAGTATAAAGCCCACTCTAACGACACTGGGTAGAACAGTCTAGGTTGCCTGGAGAGTTTCTGCATGGAATTAGGAGTATTGGATGGAAAAAAATTTGGACTTGATCCTATAACCAAAAAGAGTTTTTGAGTGGTACAGAGCCATACATCAGTCTTAGGACATTTAGAAGGACCAGAGACTAGAGACAAAGATATCAATGCTAGTATAGCCAAATAATACTGCACTAGAACCCATGTTCTATTACTATTAGCTTTACAACCTTAGGAAAATTGTTGAAATTTTCTGGTCTTCAGTTATGTCATATCTATAACATGAAAAGGATGAAGAAGATTTTAAAAATTGGTTTTAGCTCTGAAAATACCTATGACCAAGTTGTATATGCCATTGCAATATAATTGAACATGGGCTAATGAGAACTCATTCCTTAGTGGGCAAATATTCCCTGTCCACTTAACAACTGATGTAGAGTGTTGGTGATCTTGCTTTGAGGCATTTTTAATCGAACTTCTATACCCCTCTAACTACTTCTGTGCCTTGTCAAGTATCCCATTTCCTATTAGATTACTACTAAGTCTAGCACTCTATTTATTATGTCATACTGCTCAAGTCCCTCTTTTGAGATATCAGGAGAGGAATATTGTCAGTCCCAAACTCCAGACCTTTTGGTAAAAGGTTGTGGTTTAATGCAATATGCATAATTTATAACTGCAAAGGATCTTAAGAGTTATCTAATTCAATTACCTCATTTTAATGATAAGAAAACTAAGATCCTGGCGTTAGATTCTGTAACTTGCCAGTGATAAATTAAAATGACAGGATTCATACTTAAATCCTTTAAAGTAAGATGCAATACTTTTTTCACTGTGCTATACTAGGACTCTTGTACTTAGCTCTTAGGTCATTAGTATTCTGCTAAGAATCTGGATTCAGGATCATCATTGGCAAACCTACCTTATACCTTCCTGTTTCCATCATAACTTACTCTTCTATTCCTTCCTGCCTACAATTGTCTCCCCAAATTGATGTCCTTTTTTCTGCTATTCTATAGTCATTTCTGGAGATATTCTTTCCTTTGAATCATATACTTTGTAATAAAGAAAAACATTTAAGTAGAGCTAACTAAAAAAATGACCAAGTCTAACAGGATATGCAATATTTTGTGATGATAATGCCATTTTTCTCTTCATAGAGAAAACAGGTAAATACACTATCATCTTTTGTCCTGGTCCAATTTTAGCCATTAGAGTTAATTTTAATGTGCCTGATTTCTATTACTGTTTTCATTTCTATGGTTATAGTCATCATGTTTTTGCTCTACCTTTTCTCCTTTTTTTTCACTCTGAATTAGTTTGTCTTCTTATGTTTATCTAAATTTTTTAGATTCACCATTTTGACAAAATGCTGTGATTACATTCATTTATCACAATTTATTTAGTTATCTCATAATCAATTGTAATCTGCTTTGTTTCATTTTTTTCTCTTATTAAAGTACTGCCATAAATATTTTATTTTATTTTATTTTTACGAAATCTTTCTTTTTGGGTTTTGGTCTCCATATTGTATAGTAAAGGTAGATTTCTTGAGTTAAAGGGATCAGTCATTTTTCTCAAAAAATTCCAAATATTTTCCAGACAGATTGGTGCAATTCAAAGCTTCTCCAATAGTATTTTAGTGTGTTTGTCTTGTTACAGCTGCCTTGAACACTGCCTATTTCTGTTTTTATTTTGCAATCATCTTTGTCAATTTGATAAAGACCTGATTTTTTTCTGATGTACTCTTTCATGTACTTCCCCTTCTTTTATCTTCCTTTCCCAAATTTGCACTGTCTGATTTATTTGCCATGGCATAAAAAAGTATCCTAGAATTCTGAAATCTCAATGCTTGCCTCTCAGCAAACAGCAGCTTCTTTGCCCCCAAAATGTGAATGATTGAAGTCATTAGAGAACTTTTATTAAGGCCAACCTGTTCCCATTATATATCTATTTGTGTTTTCTTCAAAAATATTTGGCATATAAAACATGGGAGAAATTGTCAACTATGAAAGAGTCATCTAACTGCTGAGTAGATACAGAATGAAGAAGGGATCAGAACTATCATGCCCCATGGTAAGTCAAAGGAGAAAGCTGAATTCAGTCTGTGTGCTCCTGGCAACCTGGCTTATAGCAAAAGCAGCAGCTGCTCTAGTCTGTGGGACTCACTCTGGGCACTGGGATTTCAGTTGGTATCCCAGTGAGCTCTTCCAACCCTGTGGGTTAATCATTTAATTCAAGCCCAATCCTCAGAAGCTGGCCCATTGCCTCTGTTCAAGCAGCCATCCTTTGGCAGACATACTTTGCCTGTGTTGCCCATTGGGCAACCTTCCTGTGTTATTTACTTTCTATGACATGGGTCTGGTTTGTTGGCATACTCGTCCTGAATGAGGAGTCTCATAAATTTGGCTGACAGCATTTTCAGTTTAGAGATTAAGAACCTATGAAAGAGGAGGAGACAGGTAATTGTCATCACTGGGTAGCAAGTGAATGCCATTATGGAGAGCTAACAGTTCCTTTGGCAACATCTAAGTGAACTGAGAAAAATGTGCCAGGTAATAATACAAGTGACTGCACCTGAGCAGTTAAAATCTATAGCTTGTGAAATGCATTGTATTTCATTCTGTTGCAGTGACTCTAGTTTGGGGTTGTAGGTACTACCTCTAACTTTCTATGCTGATATAGTTCAAGTGATGGCTGAAGATGTTAGTGAGTGCTTTTGGTACTTGAGACCTTGAAAAATAAAGGTGACTATCAAGAATAAAAATATAAAGTTTGCTCTTTAGCTGTAAGAAAATATATCTTTTATGGTATCTATATAACAATTAGCATCCACATAGTGCATCTATACTGTCGATTACAGTAAAACACTGTAAAGTCCTGTATTCTAATATTTTTGGCTTCTTAAATAAACAGGCAAGTAAATTCTAAAAACAGGGAGGAAAAGTGTTTTTTGGGTAATAACTTAAATCTTGGCTCAGGAAACTTTTGAAAACCCAAGAACTTTTGTTCGCAGTTTGAGAGGTGAAAGGATCCTTAAAGAATCAATACCTTAAAAAAATTTAAACAGAGAAAACTGAGGTTGAGACAATGTGAATAACTTTCTCCATGCCATATATTTAATAAGTGGCATAGCCAGTATACCGACAAAGGTTCTTTGATTAATACAACTCACTTTTCACTATATCATGCTGCTGTATCTCTCTTCCCTTTTTCTGTGCTCTCTTCTCAGTCCCTTTGATGAGTGATGCTTTCTTTCCTTCATCACTCTGCCCCACTCCACAAACCCAAATACTGGTCACCAACTTCACTCAGCCTGGCCCAGGAGACCCATCCATCTGCTAAGCCTCAGAATATTAGAGGCAGAATGCCAGCCATAATTTGCTTTGTGTTTTTTAGCCTGAGAAATAGGAAGGGCTCACAGAAAACAGATTGGACTTCTCCTTTAGGTCACTCACTACAGTCTTAAGAAGTCCTGCCTTGCTAATAGTGGGGGAAATAAAGAGATTTCTAGCCACCTTCTTCCGACGTTCATGAATCATAATTATATAGACTAAACACCTATGAGATCTCTTTCACAAAGAATTCTATGGTTAAATAATTTTTGTCTTTTGATGCAAACTATCATTGGTTGGTTCTTTGGATTCATATATCTCTGCAAATATTATGCCTTTTTTTCCTAAGACACCATTTTACAGAAATTGGTTCAAAGATTTAGTTTTAGTTGTTTCTAGTCCAATATAATGGAAACATAAATCTTAGTTGGAAAAATAGGAAATAAAATTAAATTTCAACAACAAAACTTGTTGGAGCAGAACTTTCTATAAAATGTTACTTTTTCTTATATTAAAAAAATAAACAACACACTGCCTTCATAATTTGACACATGCAATTTTGTTTTCAACATTTATATATTGTCTTTGGTGGGGACAGGTAACAGCCAGTTTATTTAAAAGCGACAACAACAGCAATCATTGATAGTATTTTTATAGCATAATAATGACACACAGAAGAAGCAAGCACACTGTGTTAATTAAGTGGTATTGTCTGTCACTTTCCTGCTGCTTTTTTAGAACACATTTGAAAGTGTTTGTGGGATCCATTTAAAAGAAATTCAGCCTTGAAAATAGGTTATTTCATTTTCCTTTCCATCTTTTAAGAATTTCAATTCAATTGACAATATAGTACCAATATTACTAGAGAACCAACCTTCAGGGTATGGACTATGTTTTACATTTATATTCTAATTTTTATAATTAACCATATGCAAATTTTCCTTTTAGGTCTACTAACCTGCCATGTTAATATAGTTTTTCACCCCCAGATTACTCCTGGCTCTTATACCCTATTCATGTTCAATGTCTATTCCAATTATTTCTCTAGTCTCTGTCTGAAACTCTTCATCAGTGAGCAAGGTAATATTAAATATATGGTAAGTATTATAAAATTGAAAAAAGAAAATTTTACTTAAAATAGAAATGAGAAATAAGTATCAGGAAAATATATTATATAACAAACATTCTCAAAGCCATTTTTTCCAAAGGAATTAAGTTCTAAAACTCTGTTTTTCAAGTCTAGTCCTTAAACATTATACAATGGGAAAAACATTGGCTTTGGAATGAGAACACTTGACTTCTTTTACCCCTTTGCAAAATTTTCCCTTTTTGTGTTTTGTCAATACCTTTGACAGTGTGGCAAAGACTATGAAGTCTTTCAGAAGAATGTTCTTAAATGAATAAAATATATAGAATTACTAAGGAAACCACTTTCATTGAAATATAATAATGAATATACATGCATATATATTTATAGAACTCAGACTTTAATATGAGAATTCTCTTGAAATCTAAAAGGCTATTGTCCTGATTGCAGGTCTACTTACCTAGGGCCAATTCCTACTTCAGGACTAAATGATCAGAGTAGAGCATTGGAAACTGGATCATGACAAACTAGGTATCCTCAGTTTACCATTGCCAAATAGACTCTACCTACATTGGTTTAGTCTTCTCTTGCCTGTCTGTTGGTATCCTTGCAATTCGTAGTATTTAACTTGCTCTCCTCTTTCAGTTTGATATTTAGCTAAATAAACATATTCACCAGAGTAAAGAGGATATCTATAGTGGCAAAAAAGTATATAAATTGGCTATCATGTTTCTCATGAAGATCTTTTGTAACAATTTTATAAAAATAGTTTTCCTTAGGAGAAAAATCAGGCAAGATGACAGAGTAGATCAGAAAATTTTAGGTCTCCAGTTTTCTTTCACAAATAAGATAAAATAGTATCTCATGGTAAACAGAGAGTGACAAAAATAAACAAGAATTAAGGCAGTACAATAATTATAATAATAAACTACTATAAATAAAATAAAATTGAGCAGAAAAAGTAGAAATAACTGAACTATAAACAGTTACTATGGGAATAGAGAAGACTGGTATTAATCTCTCTAGGAGGATACTGTAGCAAAAAGAGCTTCTCTCACCCCATAGAGTAATATCAAATAGTCACCTGCCCAAAAAGAATTAATAGAAGAAACTAAAAAAATACTTTAAAAATCAAATGAAAGACAGAGGGAAAACTAAGGAAAAAATAGAACAATCCAAAACAAAGAACCAAACTCAAGAAAATGTTGACAAAAAATCAACCAACTATAAGAGAAGATCCAGAGTCTTAAGAAAATGACTCCTTGAAAATTAGGATTGGACAAGGGGAAGCTAGTGAAGTTATAAGAGACAAAGAAATAATAAAATAAAATGAAATAAAATGAAGTGAAAAAATAGAAGAGAATGTGAAACATCTCATAAGAAAAACTTATATGGAGAACAAATCATGAAGAGAAAATCCAAGAGTAATTGGATTACCTGAAAGCTATTATCAACAAAAGAATTTAATACAATAATATAAGAAATAATTAAAGAAAAGTGTCCTGAAGTGTTACTATTAGAGGGGCAAGGGCAAGTATAAATATAAAAAATCCACCCATCACTACCTGGGAGATCATAATAAGAAAAGCTACAGCAAAAGTCAAATAACAACAGAGCCACAATTAGATTGAGATAAATCCTAGCAGTGTTTATCCTGAAAGATCACTGATCTGGGAACACTTTATATTGCAGAACAAAAGAACCTAGAATTGTGACCAAAAATACCCATCAAAGTTAAACATAATCTTAAATGGAATAAAAACGATATTTAATGAATGGCCAGACTTTCAGGATTTTGTAGCAAAAGGCTTAATAGAAATAGAAATAGAAAAAAATAGAACTTAATAGAAAATTTGATATACAAGATCAAAGAGAAATTTAAGGTAAGCATCAGAGACTGATTATAAGTGACTCAATAAGGATTCATTATTTACTTTTATATGTGGATATGTAAATCATATTATGTTAAGATTGTCATTAGTAATTGGGCATTTTGAAAGAAAGATTGGGGTAGAGTTGAGTATGATGGATTCTAAGAAGCAAAGTTATATAGGTAAAGATAAAAAGAGTAATTATCTCATAAAAATAAGGTGTAAGAAGAATTGATACAGAGGAATTAATTGGAGGTGAATAATTGATAAAGCTCCCTATTCCCATTGGAAATAAGTTAAAGAGTAAACAATACATGTATATCTAGGAGGGCATAAAATCTTCTAAATTAAAAAAAGAAATAAGAAGGTAACAGTATAGGGAGGAGGTAGTGGATAAGGCAATGTTTTTAGAAGGAATCCAAATCACATAAGGTCTGAGTTAAAGAGGGAACAAGATACACATTTAGAAGGTAATAAAAGTCTTCTAACTTTATAAAAAAAAAATAAGGTGAGGGAATACAGTAGTGAAGGGTATAGAAGGCTGTTTACATTAACAGGAATGGAATAAAGAAGTAACAACATATATATTTGGAAAGCTATAAAAATATTCTAAATTCAGATAGAAAGAGGGTAAGGGAATATGATGGGGGAGAGGAAAAGGGAAGTATTCTTGGGGGGGTATTAAGTTATGGGAGTGCAAGGTAGTAGGTAAAAGTAAAGCAGAGGAGATAAGAGGGATAGGAATAGGAGAAGGATAGTGAGAAAAATAGAAAAGAATAAAATATATAAGCAATTACAGTTTGGAAAGTGAATTGTATGAATTTACACATAATGGACACAGATGGATTAAAAAATTGAACTCAGCAATGTATTGCTTTTAGAAAAATGTTATAAAATGAGTTACATGGAAATATAAGAAAAATATCAGGAATAGAATTTATTATGTAAAAAATAAGGCTTGATAATCATAATCTTAAATAAAATAAAAGCTAAAATAAAATTAATCAAAAAAGAAAATTGGCAAATTACATTACATGTCAGTGATATTAATCAATATTGTTTTAGACTATTTAAAATAACTATCCAGTATAAGGTTGGAATGTTTTTGTGGTATAAGAAATAATGAACCGATGGATTTAGAAAAATAAGGAAAGATTTGGACTTATGAAGGAAGATGTTCTTCACTTTCAGAGAAATAGAAATCAAATGGAAATAAGTGTTGTATGGTCCTACATATATGCGTATGAATGTGTATCTGTATATTATTGTTATTTGTTTACATATATGTGTATATGTAAGTATACATATATACATATGTACATATATGTGTATATATACATACACACATATTGTATGTGTGTGTATGTATGTGTGTGTTTGTATATATATATATATATATATGAATATTCTCACTTAATTTCAGCCTTTCTTGGGTGAGTGGAGAAGAAAGGAAAAAATAAAGTAAAAAGTACACAGCAGAGAACAAAAGAAAATCTACAAAGAAGCAAAGAAAAAACAGCTTTCAGGACAATGTACAGTGTTTATTATATAGACTTTTTGAAATGGAAATTTATTGCTTTATATTTTGAATCCTCTCTTATGTTCTGCTATGCACATGAGCTATGCACAATTTCCTCCCCATTTTTCTTAAATTGTATTTAAATTCAAAATACATTAATAATTAAAATGGATTTTAAAATGTAATCACTTCTCTCTCTGCTTTATATCTATTATTTTTAGGGCAGCACCAGATTTCTTACAAAGATAAACATATAATATAGAAGTGTCAATAATCTACCAGCACCCTCAATTAAATATAATCCCTACCAGTTTCCCAATAATAACAACCACTTGTGTCAGACAAATAAGGTGTTTGTCAAATAAATGCAGGATAGAATATCAAAGAATGTCCAGTGCTGGCCAAAGACAGTTAACCTCTGATGTCCTGAGAAAACGGATGACTACAATCATGGGCTCCAAAGGCAGGAGAGCTATCACTGGGGAAGGTGTGGGAGGAACCATTTGAATAAACTATAGAGCATCCTGTGGAGCTATGATTTTCATGATTGCCCATAATTGTTGTACTTTTTCCTCCTGGGAGATTCCAACATGCTGTGAGACCTGGCACCTGCATTCTTTTTCACCTATGCTTCCTGTGTGCAGCAACTTGCTCTGCAATTCTCCATAATAATGGGATTTTTTACCCTCACAGCAGCTCTGGAAGTGTCAAGAGTGGGAAGAATAAGCAATAAATCTTGGAAGAAAAAAAGTCTAAATTTCTATGCTGAGATAAAGAACTATATTTATTATTTTTAAAAGTACAGAATTTTTATTAATGTAACATACCTTCTCTATGAAGTCTGCTTTGCTTTCTTATATTTAAAACATTTTTCAATGAGTTAAAAAGCTGTTTTTCGTTCCTCTTACCCCATTCTTGTTGTGAAAAAAGAAAGAAAAACAAAAACTTTATAGTAAATATTTATAACAAATTACCACATTAGCCCTATTAAAAATGGATGTTTCATTTTACATGTTGAGTTGTTATTCCTTAAGTTTTTCTTTTGGTTCTGTTCACTTCACTCTGCATCAGTTCATACAAGTAGAGTTAGAGACAATAATCACTTACCAAACACCTATTTGCTAAGCTGTGGGGATATAAAGAAAGTGATAAGATAGTCCCTAACTTCACAATCACAATCTAATCAGATAGGATAATTATAAAGAAGTCGAAAATAGTGGGGCAATAAAAGAGGGTAGGTGTAATGTTCTTCTTTAAAATAGAAAGTTCTCTGGGAGCAGGTTTCCTAGGGGGCTTCTGGAGACAGTTTCTATGGATGTTTCAGTTCTATGTAATAATCACTTCAAATGCAGCCAGGAGTTAAAGTCCAAATCCTTTTGTCTCCTCCTTGGGCCCCATTAGCTTTCTTAGAGGTCTAGCTCTCTCCTTGGTTCCAAGAGCTCCTGCCGCTAATCCTTTCCCTCTGCCAGCTTCAGTCTCCAGGCAGCACAAAGGTAGAAGATGGAATGAATCTGTCTCCTCCCCTAAGACCTTCTAGTGTGCTTATCCTTTAGTGGGCTCCTCCTTATATATGCTCTCTTAAAGGTGTGAATCTTGTGGAACTGTAATAAGTTCTAGGTACATCTAGAGAATTGTTAAGCACCCTGCTAAAGAAACATTGTCTCTATCAATTCCACTGACTTAGCACCTTGTAAAAATTCTAACAGGTCAGAAATGATTTGAAGAAGTGGGAGTTTCTGAGTTTTATTTTATCTTACGGAATGATGAGTTTCTAGAGATGATAAAATGCAAGAAAGCATCTGGGTGGGTAATGATGAAGAAAATTCCTTATTTTCCATCCTTAAATAGGATCTTGGGTCTCATTTTCATTATCTATTAATTTTGTTGTTGTTGTTCATTATTGTTCAGTTATGAACCCATTTGGGGTTTTCTTGCAACAAGAATGGAGTTAGCCAATTTCTTCTCCTGGTCCATTTTACAGATGAGGAAACTGAGACAAAAAAAAAGAATTAAATGACTTGCCTAAGGTCACACAGCTAGTAAGCATCTAAGGCCAGATCTGAACTTAAGAAGATGAATCTTCATGATTCTAAGCACAATACTTTATCCACTGAACTACCTAATTGTCCACAAGATGTGTTTTTTTTGAGTAAAGTTGGCCTTAGAGTCTAGAATATATAATTTCCAATCCTCCTAATACATATTGATTTTATGACAATGTGTAAGTCATGCAATTTTTCTGTAAACCAATCAATCCTCTAAAACTATAAATTGCAGGACAAGTACCAGTCTCATTTGGCAGAAGTAATTTCTTCACTAGAATATCCCTATGCCAATGAAATCACGGGTTTTGTCTAAAAACAATACAATACCAAGCCTATTAAAATAGTTTGCACAAAGTAACTGTGAAGGGCACAAAGAATGGCAAAACACTTCGTTCAGAGCTGTCATTTAAGTTAGGAATGGGAGTAATTGGCAATACAGAAATAATGACTGGTGCCAAGTGAGTCATAGAGTTCAGGGCTTTTTAAATTTTTTCACTTGTGACCCTTTTTCTTCCAAGAAATTTTTATGCAGTAACAGGTGCATAGTTATATAAAATAAATATACAAATCAAGCATCTGCTGATAATAAATCATAATTTGTTGATCCCCATTTTCAATTATGTGACCCCACGTGGAACTGCAACTTTGCTTTGATTCAAATGAAAAATACTATGACTTTCAAAGGAAGACTAGATCCCTGTGTTCTGTGGTAGGGCTGAACTTTATAGAAGTAGAATTTGAGGTTAACACAGATCACTACTATCCTGAAATAAGCCTTATAGTTGGTGTGACATATAAAATGTTTGAGAAAGATGTTTTCTAGTTAATTAAGCATTTTGTTAATCATGCTAATGAATAATTAATAAAAGGGATCAGTGGTACTCTCAAATACCAAGCATTCCTCATGGAACCCATTCATTATAAGCCTTTGGAAGAATGGCTGTTTCTGAGAGTGACAATCAACTCTGGTTAACTATTAATGAGAAGAATGAATATTATAATTTATATATATATATATTTATATATATATTTATATAATATATATATATATATACATATATATATATATATATATATATATATATATACATACCTTATTCTAATGAGAGGTTGGTGACTTTGACAACTCAGATCTGTCTAAATAGAAAACAAAAAGCTAGATTTCACCTAGATTAAATAAAGTATTTTTGTAATATTCTCTATTTTGACGGGATCATCCAAAGGCAGGAAGAAAAGGCATGGACCTTGGAGATTGGGCACTCTCATCTACAAGCAATGCCTTTCAGAGACTGAACAACCTACAGGTTTCTGAAAAAAAATTATGGTCCTAATTTAATAGTTGATTATTAATATAAAAGAGAAATTATCATTTCTCTCATCAGGTAGGTGCTATAGTGCTTGCACTCCATCTTTAGTTACTCAGAAGGCTTATCATTATATTTAATTATTTTCTTTCTACACTGACATCTTTACTTAGTAGCTATGCTGGCTCTGAGAACTCAATATGTGAAAGATGCCAAACCTTGAAGTTCAATGAAGATAATGGAAGATTTATTTTCCACTAAGACTCTTCTTCTTTTTGGGCTACTGCTACTCTATTCCTATTGTCCTTTAAATTCTCTTGATTGATGGCAATCAAAGAGTAGAAATTAATTTCAATTCAAGGAATATTAATTAAATACCTACTATTTAAGAAAGGGTCTTTCCAATGTATTCTGTACTGCAAAGATAATTTTAAAAATCCCTACCTTCAAAATTTTACATTCTACTCTAATATAAAATGCAGCATTTATACATACTCATAAATGTACTTTAATTTGAGGCTAGAGAATCTGACAAGGGGAGAATTCAGGAAGATTTCATATTGGAGGTAAATTGAAACTAAGTTTTGAAAAAACCTCTTTGGATGAATGAATGAATGAATGAATGAATAAAGCATTTATTGAGTACTTACTGTGTACAAAGTCCTATGCTAAGGCCTGGGGATACAAATTAAAAATTAAAACTATCCCCATTGTCAAGGAGTTCATATTCTAATAGGAAAGACAATATATTTAAATAGTTTTAGCTGTAAATCACATGAAAGAATTCTGTGCTTCTTAGGTACAATGATAAAGAGAGAGTAATACTTCTTCTTTAAATAAATAATCATGTTAGTTCCCCATGTTGAACCATTTGAGAGTGCATAGGACTTTGGTGGTGAATACTTTTTCCCCTGGGTCTTCAGTAACTGAGGCTGTAAAATCTGCAGGAACACATTCCAGATCTTCACCGATATTGTTTCCCAGGATGACAATTAAAAGTTTACTGGTTAGAAGCAGTTCTACTTCCAAGGCTCTTATATTCATGGTCATGGGTTATCTCTATTAAGGTCAGAAGACAATTGATGGTCAAGGTAGTGAAGGTGGTTTGACTTGCCAATTGCATGTATCTTCCAGTCTTTCCTTCAGTATGCCTGGATGCTTGAGATAGCTGGCCCTTCTGTTCTATCCATGGCACTTGGTTAACAGTTGGTAAGGATGACTGGCTTTTTCTCCATAGGAATTATGTCACAGATAATGGCTGTGAAGGCTGGATTAGAAGCTGGATATTATATAAAATGTGTGATGGGAGAAATGTGAATTAAATTTGGAGAGGGAAGCTAAAGCTAGAAGATGAGCATCTTTAAATGCCAACCTTGTGAGTTTGTATTTTATTCTATAGACCATTAAAGAATATAGAGCAATGGGATGACATTGTCAGAGCTGTGTCTTAGAAAGATAATTTTAGAAATTGTAAAGAGAATGAAAAGGGGAAAGACCACAGATAAGAAGTTAAATAAGGAAGCTATTGAAATTGTTCATATAAAAAATGATAGAGGCTTGGGCAGAAGTAATACACTGGAGAGAAAGGAATGAATGTGAGAAATTTTGTGGAAATAGAATCACCAGGTCCTGCAAACTGATTGAATTTAAGTAGTGATTGAGATTAAAAATGATGGAAATTGGAATTATTAGAAATTATGAAATTGGAAAATGTGAGAATGGTGTTTCTTTTGATGGAAATGGGAGGGTTAAAAATGGGTAGGTTTTGGTGAAAGTTAATGATACCTATTTTTAAAGACATTGTGCCTGAAGTATCTAATGATAATCTAGGTAAGAGATATATAGCAGACAGTTTTTAAGGCAGAAATAGAGCTCAGAAAAGAGAAAAGTGCTAGCTTCATAAACTTTTGCAGTTATTTCATTTTATATAGTAATTGGCCCCAGAAAAGTGGATAATAGTATCAAGAGGGAAGGCATAAAGAATGAAGAGGAGGTTCCAGGGTATACAAGGATTGGGGAATGAAGGAAGTTTCCGCAAAGAAAATTGAGAAGGAATGGTGGAAGAGGTCCGAGGAAAATCAAGAGAAAGGAGTGTCATGAAAACCAAAGGAGGATTAAATGTCCAGGAAGAGGCCCTGTTCACTATGTCAAACATTGGGGAGAAATCAAGGATGAAGATTAAGAAGTTGTTTTAGAATTTAACAACTGATATCATTAATAAGTTTTGTGAAGATAGTTTCAGTCAAGTGGTAAGAATTTATATAAAGAGTTGATAAATACAGTAGATAGAATGTTCTAGCTTTGTTAATGAAAAGGGAAAGTGACATAGGAAGATAGTTTGAGGGACTAGATGGGTCAGAGAAAGCTTCTGTTTTTTATTTTGTTTTGCAGGATGAGTGAAATTCAGATATTTGAAATAATAGGAAAAAAACTGACTTTTTAATGGATGGGGGTGGTAGAAGCAGGAAGACAGGAAAAGAAAAAATCTGGATCTGAAAATAAAAATTGAATTAAAAATTAAAAATATGAGTAATCAATAGAGATAGATGACTAAAGGGACACTAGTAAATAGGAGGATCTAAAACTAAGATAAATAGAGGAATCAGCTTTACTAAGGATGGTTATCTTCTCTTCATCAGTGACTAAAGCAAAGAAAGAATTTAGATGATTTTGAAGGGACTTTTTGAAAAGAATTGTGGAAAAGAGCTTTCCTTCTGGGCTAAGGAAGGGAATTTTTTAAGTGGATTAAGGAGAAAGGGAAAAGAATGGAAAAAATGCTATGTATAGGATGATAAAGAGTCAAGGAATATAAAGATCATCACTTAGCAATACAGTTTCAACTGATATTAGAAAACATGTTTTTAGCTCACACAGTCAATATATTTGCATGTCTTTCTTTTTTATTAAAGCTTTTTAATTTTCAAAATTTATGCATGGATAATTTGTCAACATTAATGCTTGCAAAACATTGTGTTCCAGTTTCTGCTCTTCCCCCCACTCCCTCCCCTAGATGGCAAGTAATCCAATATATTATTAAACATGGTAAAAATATATGTTAAAACCAATATATGAATACATATTTATATAATCCTCTTGCTGCACAAGAAAAATCAAATCAACAAGAAAAACATGAGAAAGAAAACAAAATTCAAGTAAACAATAACAAAAAGTGAAAATGCTATATTTTATGCACTCAGTTCTCACAGTCCTCTCTCTGAATGTAGATAGTTCTCTTAATCACAAGATCATTGGAACTGACCCGGATCATCTCAATGTTGAAAAGAACCATGTCCATCAAAATTGATCATATAATCTTGTTGTTGCCATGTACAGTAATGTCCTGGTTCTGTTTATTTCATTTAGCATCAATTCATGTAAGTCTCTCCAGGCCTCTCTGAAATCATCCTGCTGATCATTTCTTATAGAACAATAATATTCCATAACATTCACATACCATAACTTATTCAGCTATTCACCAACTGATGGGCATACACTCAGTTTCCAGTTTCTTTACACTATAAAAAGGGCTGCCACAAACAATTTTGCACATGTGGGTTCCTTACCCTCCTTTAAGATCTCTTTGGAATATAAGCCCAGTAGAAACACTGTTGGATCAAAGGATATGCACAGTTTGATAGCCCTTTGGGCATAGTTCCAAATTGTTCTCCAGAAAGGTTGGATCTATTCACAACTTCAAAAACAATGTATTAGTGTCCCAAGTTTTCCACATTTCCTCCAACATTCATCATTATCATTTTCTGTCATCTTAGTCAATCTGAGAGGTACCCATAGTGGTAACTCAGAGTTATTTTAATTTACATTTCTCTGATCCATAGTGATTTAGAGCGCTTTTTCCTATGACTAGAAATCATTTTAATTTCCTCATCTGAGAATTGCTTGTTCATATCCTTTGACCATTTATTAATTGGAGAATGGCTTGAATTCTTATAAATTTGAGTCAATTCTCTACATATTTTACAATGGCCTCATTTATCAGAATCTTTGAACGTAAAAATGTTTTCTGAGTTCATTGCTTCCCTTCTAATTGTGTCTGTATTAGTTTTGGTTGTACAAAAATGTTTTAACTTAATATAATCAAAATTATCTTTTTTGCTTAATAATCAATTCCAATTCTTATTTGGCCACAAGTTCCTTCCTTCTCCAGATCTGAGAGGTAAACTATTCTTTCTAATTTGCCTATAATATCACTCTTTATGTCTAAATCATGAATGCATTTCAACCTTATCTTGGCATATGATGTTAGGTGTGGGTCAATACCAAGTTTCTGCCATACTAGTTCCTAATTTTCCCAGCAGTTTTTATCAAATAGTGAGTTTTTATCCCAAAAGTTTGGGTCAATCGCTATGGTCATTGACTAACCTATTCCACTGATTGACTTATTTCTTAGCCAGTATTCTTAGCCAGTACCAAATGGTTTTGATGACTACTGCTTTATAATACAGTTTTAGGCCTGGCACAGGTAGGACACCTTCACTGGCATTTTTTTCATTAATTTCATCAAAATTATTGATCTTTTTATTTTCAGATGAACTTTGTTATTATTTTTCCTAGATTTTTAAAATAATTTCTTGGGAATTTTACTGGTACGGCACTGAATAAGTAGATTTATTTAGGTAGTTTTATGATTTTTTATTACATTAGATTGGCCTACCCATGACCACTTGATATTTTTCCAATTGATTAGATCTGATTTTATTTGTATGGAAAGTGTTTTGTGGTTGTGTTCATATAGTTCTTGATTTTGCCTTGGCTGGTAGACTCCCAAATATTTTATATTATCAACAATTATTTTAAATGGAATTTCTCTTTGTATCTCTTGTTGTTGGACTTTGTTGGTAATATATAAAAATGCTGATGATTTATATGGACTTATTTTGCATGCTGCAGTTTTGCTAAAGTTCTGACCTGTTTCTAATAGTTTTTTTTAGCTGATTCTCTAGGGTTCTCTAAGTATATCATCTGCAAAGAGTGATAATTTGGTTTCCTCATTATTTACTCTTTTAATTTCCTTTTCTTCTCATATTGCCAAAGCTAACATTTCTAATACAATATTGAATAGTAATGGTGATAGTGGGCAACTTTGTTTCACTTTTCCCAATTGGGAATGGTTCTAGTTTGTTCCCATTATATATGATGCTTGTTGATGGTTTTAAATAGATGCTACTCATCATTTTAATGAAAACTCCATTCATCCCTACACTCTCTAGTGTTTTTAATAGGAATTGGTGTTAGATTTTATCAAATGTTTTTTCTGCATTTATTGAGATAATCATGTGATTTTTGTTAGTTTGGTTATTGATATAGTCAAGTATGCTAATAGTTTTCCTAATTTTGAACCAGCCCTGCATTCCTGGTCATGCATATCTTTCCAATGAGCTGTTGGCAGTATAAGTATCAGAGATGAGGATGATAGTGGGGGAAATCTGGAAACAATCTAGAAAGATGTGATGAGCAGTAAGAGGGCAAGAGATTTGAAAACAGAGGGCAAGATGCAATTGAACGTAATTATAATGTCAGGATTTGTAGAATAAGAAAATGAAGTTTGGCAAATGTGGAAGGTTAGCGTACCTGGAAGTTATAGTCAATTGATGAGGATATATGTTCACATGCACTGTGGTAAGTGCTAGAGCTAACCAAGCAAATTAAAAAAAAAGGAAAAATATGCTCCTTCTCTTATGAACTCACATTTTAAAAAAGGGAGGCCACATGCAAACATTTCTCTCTTTCTGTCCCTCTCTGTATTTAAGTTGAAGGAAGATGTGTTTAGGAAAGATGAGACAGATTCAAGATCAACACCTGAATCATACTGGCTGTGTAATCATGGGCAAATCATTTAACCTCTTCTTGCTCCCCAGAAACCTTTTCAAAATATTACAAATGAGTTGCTTATTGTCATCAGGGGAGGAATTTTCTTTATAAAAATTAATCTCCACAGATGAACCTACATGTCTGTAGTCCCCCTCCCCTTTAGGTAAAACTTTCTCTACCCAAGAAGAAAGTAACTGTTCAGCAAACGATTGATTTTGAGAGTTACATGGGTACACTAAGTCTTGAATGACTTGCCTATAGCCACATAGAACATATGAGCAGCAGCCCCTCAACTTATTATCAGTATTCGTAGACTACCCCCCTATTTCTTCATGTCAATTTTTAAAATAAATTAATATTTGGGGCAACTAGGTGGTACAGTGAGCACCAGTTCTGAAGTCAGGAGAACCTGAGTTCCAATCTGGCCTCAGATTATGCTTCCTAGGTGTGTGACCCTGGGCAACTCACTAACCCCAATTGCCTCAGCCAAAAAAAAAAAGAAAAAAATAAGAAAAAAAATATATTCCTGTGTTCCATAAGGAAACTCAGGGTCAGAAAGTTACATGACTTGCCCAACAAAGCATAGTTAATAAATGATAAAACTATGGGCCAGCAAATAGTACAATAGTATTGGCCCTAAAGTCAAGAGGACCTGAGTTCAAATCCAGTCTCAGACACTTAAAAGTTTTACTAGCTGCATGATCCTTGGCAAGTCAATTAGCCCCAATTACCTCCCCCCTAAAAGATAAAGAAATAAATAAGGAAGCTGGCCCTTGAAAATAGACCTTCTGATGATCACATGCAGACTTCTTTCATAATTTGTGCCATCTTGTAAAAAGTGTAGGTCCTAAATGATGCTTGAGACACATGTGAATTTCTTCTAAATTTTAATTTTTATATTGAATTAATTGGAAAAAAAGGTAAGGGGATTTTTAATAGACTAATTTATAAGATAGAATATTATAGAAAAATAAAGACCAAATGTAGTTTAGGGAGAAAAACTAAAAAGATGAAAGATAATGGGGACTGATTCTAACTGCATTCTTAAAATCTACAGCACCCAATTATTCTGAGTTCTGACAAAGAGTGATTATTTTTGTCACAAGAAAGCTTTCTCTATAGGGGAGATGTACATAAGGTAAAAGGAAAGTCATTTTTGCCATCTGGGGTGCATGATGCTCATCTTTTCTTCAGTGTTCTATTTTATGTTAGCATAATCATTTTCAATTTGTCAGTGTTCCTCCATTCCTTCCAACCATCAAACTCAAAACTAATTTCTATTTCCACCCCCCCAAAAAAAACAAAAACAAAAACAACCACCACCAACAAAATCCCAGCATGTTGAATTTGCCCTTATAGATTACAACACAATTGCTATTTTATTGAGTTATATTTTATGAAGCTTGCCAAACAATCTCACACAAAAATAATGGGATACTCTGTATCTCCTCTGTAATGACTATGTTTGCAAGATTCTTTATTTAATTCCAAATGTCTGTCAATGGACATAATTATAATCTTCCTAACTACCTTTCTTACTCATATGTGTAAATACACAATCCATCTTCTTCCTGTCTTTTAATTTTTGAAATACAGACAGCATTGCTGGAAAATGAACTCTCTCTGCAGTAGGATGGTATTATTTAGTATAATATAGAACTAAAATGGGAAATTTTGATAACTGGGTAGGAATTTGATGAGATGGAATGGGTTGGAATAGGATGGGAGTAAGAAAGATTTGGGGAAACTAAAGAAAAATATGCATAAAAGGAGTTAGGGAAAGAGTTAGGGAAAGAAGATAAGATGCTCATTTGGAAACCTTAAGCAGCCATAGCTTCTCTGGAGTGGTAAGAAGCATCTTCACTTGGAAAATTATCCCTTTGCCCTCTCTGGCCTTTTACAACTCCACACTTGTTGCCTCCCTTTTAAGTTGGTAAGTGCAGTTCTCTTTCCCAGCTCCCTGAAGTTTTATGGTCACTCCATCCTGAGGATGATGAAATCATTGGAACCTCTTTTTTATAAGATAGCCTCACCATACAACCAGCCCACTACACTTTCACATTTAGCTTACTTACAGGAAGTAGAGTATTCTCGTGTTCCCTGATAACATCTGGGTTTCTATTGCCTAAATTAGTATTTTGAGAGTAACTAAGTGGCCTAGAGGATAGAGTATTGGGGCCTGGAGTCATAAGACATATCCTTGAGTTCAAGTTTGACTTCAAATACTTACTACCTGTTTAACTCTGGGTAACTTAGTTAACCCTGTTTACCTCAGTTCCTCATCTATAAGATGAGCTAGGGAAATACATGGCAAATCACTCCAGTATCTTTACAAGAAAACAAAACAAAACAAATAGGGTCATGAAAATTTGGATGCTTATAACAACATTTAATTCAATTTCAACAGCCAGGTGGTTCAATGGATAGAGTTCTGGACCTGGAATCAGGAAGATCAGAGTTCAAATCTAATCTCAGACATTTACTAACTATGTGGCCCTAAGGAAGTCACTTCATCCTGTTAGCCTTATTTTCCTTATCTGTAAAATGATCCAGAGAAGGAAATGGCAAATGACTCTAATATTTTTGCCTGGAAAATCTCAAATGGGGTCATAAGGAGTTGGACACAACTGAAACAAATCATCAGGTCACTATTTTTAAAGCATCTCTCACCTTTTAGTACTATTCTTACTATAATGATTAACTTGGATTTTAATTCAGACTTTTATTTTTCCCCCAGTGAATGAAGAAACAGAATTGATGTAAAGTTTTTTGTGTGTTTTTGTTTTTTGTTCTTATACAGAGAAATTTTTTCATCAAAAGTTTTTTTTAATTTCTAAAGAATTTATTGAAATGTGGTGAAACAACTTTAGTCCAAAGAAGTCAAGTATATGAGTGCTTCAATCAGTCTGGTAGTTTTTATCCGCTAGAATTTTGAGAATAGATAGGCTTAGTCTGAATATATTATGTTAAGAAAGACTGGCAAAGAATAACTGTGATCTACTTTTTCAGGATTTAGGAAATAATCCTTCTCACTTGGCTTTATAGGTTATGTTCATGTGGAAAAAATTGATTCAGCCTCTCTGTATATTAAGTATTTTCATATTAGCAAATACTTAGAAACCAAAATGAAATAGTTTAATTTGTGTAAAAAGCTTGTTTTTCTCACGTAGGAATATATCAAGGTTTAAAAATAAAAACTCCTCACAGGGAAAGGGACCAACGTCATGCTAAGTGGGTTTTATTCTCTCACATTAGGCTTTGGGAAGTAAAACAAACACATCACTGGTTTTATGTCATTCTCTCCAAGACAAGAAAGAAATGCACAATTAACACTGCAAGTAGCTTTAAAAGCTTCTTTTCTAACAAGAAAAACAAGCCATAAAATGAGCAGCTTCATTTCTTATGAACTAATGCATTTCTAGTCTTTCACATAATTTTCTTGCATAATTTAAAATAATTATGAGAATTTGAAACCCTCCCTTATCCATTAGCAATGCTAAAGCCTTATGATATTGTGCCTTCTCTGAATAAAAATCCTCAATGTACTAACAATTTAAAACACTTTATGAATCTTACCCTCTTAGCTTTATATGTTCTCTTTAATATAGCAAAAACTATTTTCAAATGATAGTTTTTGCTTGTATAATGTATAGTGGTTACATGCTTCCTGCTCATTTTTGTAGTAGATCTGTTTTATATAATGCTTTTGCTGTAGGTAATTCTGTTTTAGTGGCTGCTCTTTGACCAGAAAGATTTTCAAAATGCTATTAAGGAAATGAATTCTATAAAGAATTTGTTGCCAGTAAAATAATTGCTGTGTTTAGTGAAAACTATGAGTTTGTGAAAGAAAAAAAAAATAGGCCAACTAACAAATTTTGCTTAAAGATTCTAAGCAATATAAAAATGTAACAGTAATTTCAGTCAAAAGCAATGATATGGGTATTTGTCCCTCCCCCACTTTTTTTTTTTTTTTTTGCTCTTTGTCTCATCTTTTAAGTATCCAATTTGCGCTAGCTTTTTAAATGCAATTCATTATATTTTATAAAGATTATATGCTAAAGTTCCCACATAGAGGCAGTATGTTGTAGTAGGAGGGACTTGGCCTTGAGCTCAGAAAATCATGGATTTAAACTCTGCCTCTCACATATACTGAATGTATAACCATTCAGAAACGACTCAACCTATTTCCAGTGTCTCCTGTCATCTCTATATTATAGAAAAAGTTGCAATCTATGTTACTGGAGTGAATTTCTATTCTGGGAATTCCCCACATGAGTGAAATCATAGGTCTAGGTAAAAAAAAAAATATCAAGTTTCCATAGTAAAATCTGTGATTTGGATGATATGACAGTATTAGAAGGGAAAGTGTATAGTTAGCGTAGAACATTATCTTTATTAAATTTTCACCTGTGATCAGTTAACAGTGATCTGCTAAGGCAGTATTAAAAATCAGCCTAAAATATTAGAGTTTCTTTTTGTTAATGTAAGTTTAAATCATAAAGGATTATATTTTTCCATCAAATGAAAACATTTCTCTGCCCTACTAACTTCCCTGATTGATTTTAGGGGCAGAACATTTTCTGGTTGTACTGAATTCTGGTATGTGGAGAAAGAGACTATGTATGTCAGGGGAGAAAACAAGAGATCAGCAGGAGAAAATTCAACAGACTTGGAATGAGGTTTTCACTAGAATTTTAGGTGTTTTACTAGAATTTTCAATCACCTTGAAATAAAAGCAGTTCAATAGACTGGTTGGAACTGGACTGAAGTGAGTTGGAATATAGTATATAAGTTATTTTCTTTGGTATATATACACATGCACACACACATATATACACACATACATGCATGCATTTACACATAGACACACACATATAGATAGATAGATAGATAGATACACATTTGGAAGGAAGGAAGAGAGGAAGAGAGAGAAGGAAGGAAGAGAGGGAAGAAGGAAGGTAGAGAGGGAGAAAAGAAATGCTGGAATCACAATTTAGAATAATTCTATGACTCCTGGCCTGTAAACAAATTAAGAAATCCCATAGCACGATTAGATCTTGTTATGGAATATATTACTGTACGAATATTCTCAGTGAATTGATTTACTGTGGAAAAACAAGTAGGCATCTCATTGAATATCTATATGCTTTTTCCCTACCAAGCTTTCCATTCAAAAATATATAGCTTCAGGCAGAACAGAGTTATGAAAGAATTCAAATGAGACTTTCAAATCTCAATAAATGTAGATTTACATTGGAGAGAGACTGAGAACAAAACAAGAACAATGATAGAAACCAGATGAGATTTTAGAGATGAAAGGGGCTTCAAACATCATCTAAATCGGGATGTTTTAACTTGAGATTTGGGAAATTGTATTTAAATTATTTTTTACTGTTTTACTATGATAAGTATATCATTTGTATCCTTTGTAATTTTAGACATTTTATTATTCATTTAAGAACATTATTCTACAAAGGGGTCCATTGATTTCAAAAGAATGACAAGAGATCATGAAGAAAAGAAAAGATAAAAATAGAAAAAAATTAAGAATTTCTGATTTAGTCCAACTTTGCCTTTTTTTAATAGCTTAAAAAACTAAGATTAAGAGCAATTAGGTAAAATGCACCAAAATATCCAATATTTTAGTAAGAGAGGCAAAGCTAGAAATAGTATCTCCTAATTATCTAGTTTATTCTTTTTATCACTCTTTTTATGTACACTTTTGATGATATACGTATTTGTATCTGTATCTGAATCTAAATATCATGATTATATCATCTATATCCATTAGAGGGACAAGGGGAGAAAATGGATAGAAAACTGACTTTAAAGTCCACATTTATGGGTCTGAATGTATGTAAATCTAAACCCAATACATATGCATATATAAACTTATACATAAGTATATGTATACACCCATGTAGATGTGTGTATACATATTATATATATATATATATATATATATATATATATATATAAACATGTACATATAGTATAAAGATGCTTGAACACATATTTAAGTATTGAGAAAATATTAAATTCATTTATCCTGAGAGATGCGTTAGAGTTGGAATAAAGGATGGTTGACTTCATGTTAGCATATGATTAGGTGATGTTTAGCCTCTAACTGACTATATAAGTCATATATAATGACTTAAATACATACTCAATGTGGATTATTTCAAAAGGCAATTCATACACTGTATATAGTAGATAAAAAGGCAGACTTAGAATCAAGAAGATCTGAGTCTGAATTCTGTCTCAGATCTGTGTGTGATGCTGTGTGAGTTATTAAACAGTCTGCACATCAGTATTTTTATATGTAAAATGGAGTTAATAGTAGTTTTTAAGGATTGTTTTAAGGAACAAAGGACTTCGCACACATGAAAGTATATTATTGTTGTTGTTGTTGTTGTTTTCAGTCATGTGCAATCTTTGTGAAATCATTTAGCGTTTTTTGGTGAAATACTAGTTTGCTAATTCCTTCTCTATCTCATTTTACAAATAAATCTCATTTTACAAATAAAGAAACTGAGGCATACAGGATTAAGTTACTTGCCCAAAGTCATGGAATTAGCTAGTACATGTCTGATTCTGATTTTGATCTCAGTTCTTCCTGTTTTTCGGCCCAGTACATTATCTACTATGCCACCTAGATGTCCATTATTATTACTCATTGTCTATTTAATAAGAACACTTAACAGGAAGGATGACTTTTTCTTTTCTCAAAAAAAAAAAAAAAATTGACCAGAAACATAAATGATGACACAAAAAGTTAGGGAGAAAATAGAACAGATAAAAGAGTATCTGCATGTGCTTGGAGATGATGTGCAAAGTTATCAAGGCAAGCATAAAAATGATTGGGTCGGTTTCCAACCTTTCTTATCTGTTAGTGAGCTAATGGTTGTGACACATTCTAACATCATGATATATCCAAGTGTCCTGATGGTACTATTGCTACTGAAGTGGAACTGATGGAACAGAAAGAAATTTCAAAAATTAGCAAAAACATTAATATGCTATTTTCCCAAATTAACTATTTTGTACCATAGCAATGAAATATGAAAACACAGAAAATAATCCATGGGCTAATCATGGAGGGGTCCTCAAACTGTGGCCCACGGGCCAGATGCGGCAGCTGAGGACATTTATCCCCTTCACCCAGGGCTATGAAGTTTCTTTATTTAAAGGCCCACAAAACAAAGTTTTTGTTTTTATTAGAGTCCAGCCCTCCAACAGTCTGAGGGACAGTGAACTGGCCCCCTATTTAAAAAGTTTGACGACCCCTGCCAGCTAATGCATGAATACCTCTTCCTTTTCCTCAGATTACATTTTAGATCTAATTAGAATTTACATCTTAAAAGATCACATCATTTTTCCTTTTTTTTCTGGTGTCAGGAACTCTTTGTAGCAAGAAATTTGTTTACAGATTCTATTTGTACATACTTCACAGAAACACATTACATACAAACACAGAAACTTCACAAAACAATGGAAATACTTTTTGGGAACTTTGGGAGGAAAGTTCCATTTTATTTCTCCAGTTTCTGAAGCAATGTATCTCTACTAGATATGATTCATATTGTCCATATATTTTAGCACTTACCAATCTAGCATAAACTTTCTCTTGGAATTTTTTGTCAAATTTTATGTTTTTCTTTTTTGTATTCTTTAACAGATTACTTCAAATGTTTGAAAAATGTATTTTAAAATGTTGATATCTTGGGCCTGAGAGAGAATTTTTTATTTAAGATTTAAAATTTAAACACAATGTAAATATTAAATTTACCATATTCTTTACCTTACCCAATTATTCTGTTTTGCTTAAGTATATTTGACATTTATTTACTAAAAACAAAATAATACATAGGACACAGTAATGACCTGATACATTTGGACAAATCTTAGGTTGCTATTACAACCCAGAACTCTGAGCCAATTTATTTTAATTGGGGATGAGGGAGGAGAGTCAAGCTAGGAGTAATGAGAAATTCTGTAAGCTAACTTAGAGAGGAAATGTTGCATGGCATAACAAAAATGGTATGAGATTTGGAATCAGAAGATCTAGTCGGGAATCCAATCTCTGCCACTTGTTGTGTATGGGCAATTTTTGTTTAACTTTATGGGCCTTGGTTTGCCTATGTGTAAAATGAAATTATTTAAGATGACTTCAAAGGTCCCTTCCAGCTTCAACTCTATAGTATTTTAAATAATGTATCTAACCTGAAATATTCTGGTTAATGCAATATTCTGGTTGATATAATATATCAATCAATCTTCAGAGAATAAACAAAAATTTTTCCCTAAATTATCTGAACATAATTCATTTTTTTCTTTTGATAATTAGGAAGAAATTTGAATGCCAGGCTCTTCCTATGGTTTATTATATCACTACACACATAATTCTACATGACCAAGAATTGAAGTTGACAATATTCCATGTGACAATGAATAAGAATTAAATCAATAATCTCTGAATCACCTTGAAAGATCTAGATCCTCTACAAATCACATTGCCTATATTTTATTTGTCTTTATTCATGATTTTCTTCTGATGCTTACGTTTTTGCTTCCCAGTTTTGTATTCTTTTAGTGTCTGTCTTTCCCAAAAGATATTTACAATTTTTTCATGAAGATTCCTTGAGTTTGAAATGACTTCAGCTTTCTTATTCTTGAAGAAACCTTTTACAAGGCAATTTGGGAAGGATTTTTATTGTGAAAGAATAGAATTCTAAGAGCAGAGTTAACTATATTTCTCCGTTCCATGGTAATTAGCCTCAGGAGTAAAAATTACATTGGTATGAAATATAATACCAACCCTTCTTCTATTCCTCTTTAATCTCATTATTTCCTTTGATATTTCTATCTAATCTTTGAGGGGTATGATCTTTAGGTATGATCTTTAGTCACTCAGTACTTGTCCTACCATATCCTTCATGTTTGGGAATTTGGAGCCCAAAGTGATGTGTGGTTGTTTGCTCTTGGTCCAGGGTATGTCATAGGTCACCTGGTTAGCAAGACAATCTAGGGCTTTCCAACAAGAAACCTCACTTAATTCTATAACCATAAATCTCTTTTCTGTCATCATTTCCTCTTCCCTATGATTTGAAATAGGAAATTTGAAGACACTGAGTGTATTAGAAAAGGAAGTGGCTAATTGTGAGAACTGAGTGAATGCTAGTGAATCTGTCTTATAACTCAATTCTGAAGCTGCCTCAGTTCCATTTCTATTCAATTATGGACTTAGCCTAAATTCTGTCTAAAGAGAAAAGTTTATTCATTTGTGATAATTTGGAGAAAACTTTATAGCTTTGTTTGAACCCAGTCCTATGTGGCTGGGAAATGGGACTATCTTTCTCTGCTGCTTAGAAACCCTTAACCAAAAATCTAGGTTATGCTAACCAGAAACCCAATCAGATTCAAAGATTGAATCAAGAAGTTTTCTAATGCAACCCATTTGTCTTCTCTGAAAACTGGCCCATACTGATCAATCAGCTGTTGTTTTTATGATCATTTGGATATTAAAAGACACTTGGGAGGAGTGGAACACCTCTTTTCCTGAATTCAGGGAATTATACCTATTCATAGTCTTCTTCCCAACTAGGACATTCCCTAATCTTTCTTCCAAGTAGAAACTAGATTACCTAATGTTTTATTGTTTTCTTTTAATTAGTTTGCTTTATTTGATTAATTGTTTTTAATATATTAAACTCAGTCTGCCCCTATATTCAGGCCTAAACTGAGGAGGTCTAGTCCCACTTTGATAGCTAATTGGCATTCATTGCTTAAGAAGATGATATGCTCAAAGTTGAATCTTAGTTTTTCTCAATCATTTCATCTTTTACCTATAATAAAACTCAATACTTGTCAGGCTAAACAAATCTCTGATGTACTGCTTTCCCATGTTGTCTGTTGTGCCAAATACATAAAAGAAATTATTAACCAATGTTGACTAATCCTACCCTCAAACAAACACAAACACATCACAGACCACAGCAGATGAATAGAAATGGTACATTATTTTAATAGGCACCAGTGTACTAGGTTTTATGTGATCTGAATATGTTATCTTTCTTTAGATACTTATAGACTTTATGTGGACAGCATTGCTTTACTCAAGACCATCTTATGTGGAGTGATAGATATACATACCTATACTATACACATATATAATGTATATACATATACACATACATATATGTAGAGAGAGAGGAAAAATATTAACAATAATTCTGTGAGCTTGAGCAAGTTATCTCTCTGTAAACCTCAGTTTTCTTACCTCTAAAATGGGGAAACTGACTATATTCTCTTTTGAATTCATTCTACCTTTAAATGCATGATTCTATGCTCTATATTTCTCTATAATTTGTTCATCATTATGGTGCAAAATATATTCTTTTTATGTTAATGTACCTCATTTCAAAATGACACTCATCAGTCATTGTGCATAGAATTTCCAAATTTTGTTAATCATAATATGGATATCATTTATGTATTACAGGCATTGTCTTGCTGTCATAAAAGTTCTTAGCTAATGTTATATTATGTTATATATTATATTATATATATAATATATATTATATATATGTTATATTATACTGTTATAATGTTAATATAAAACCCTATTTTCTACTGAACTACTTTTCAATTTTGGGTAAAAACAGCATTTTTGATGAGTAAAGAATCCTTTTTCCCCCTTAATAGCTTATTCTTATGCTAATCAAATATTAGACTTCTGGATGCAGTTTAATTCTTGCCAATTGGATCAATTCCACTAATAAATTTTTGTCAATTTTATTCAATGAATATAGTTTTTAATAATTATTTCTTGTAATATGATCTGAAATCTCACAATGCCAAATCCCTTTTTATCCCTTTTCTCATCATTTCCTTTGTTTTTCTTACTCCTTTGTTTTCCATTTGAATTATCTTAGTGTAATCACAGACCCTAGAATTTCATTTCAATCCATGAATTAACAGTATAAACTGGATTCTAAGGAATTTTCTATAACCCCATCATAACATGTAAGTCAATAGTCAGTTTGAGAAGATTATAAAGTTTTGGCTAATTGATGAAGTCAGATGATTCCACAAAGGAAACACCTGTTGATCATTTAAAAGGATCAGACACACTTCTAGACATAAGTATATCTGAAAAAATATGATGAAAGCAGTAACATATTAAAAAACTGCATAGGGATTTTTACAAACCAATTAATTTTTCCTTTATGTCCATAAGTGGTATACCATGTGGCACATATATATTTAATGTTTACATTACTTAATTATCTATGGTATAGACAAGTATAACTTATTTATTGTCTCTTGAGAGTATCTATTTTTATAATAGTCCTATACTAAATCATGATTACCACTCCTGCTTTTCTTTGTAATCAACTGAAGCAAAAAATAAATAAATAAATAGCACCCATGTTTAACTCTTTATATATCTTGTATGTGTTTTAGGTAATTTTGGGTCTGCAATAAGTTGGGTTGTTTTGAAATCTGTTATTTAATTTTCTTCCATTTGTTGGCTATACTTCATTAACATTCAATGTTATATTTGTTTTCTCTTACTCAAAGTCTGACATATTTTGGTAAAAAATATAAAAAGCGCAATGAAGTTCCTCACACTTTTTTGATTGCAACAATTTGACTTTATTTTTCTTTCTACCCCATGATTAGCCCCTACTCCTATTTCAGCATAAACAAATGCTATTTATTGCTTTAAAAGAAGTGCTAAGATACCTGATCATTTTTTATTTGACAAAATCTATTCTATCTTCATTTTCATATATAAATACATTGTGACCTTTTTTCTCTGTGCTGGGGAAATCTAGGGATACCTTTTACTTATTTATTATTATTATTATATTATTATTAATTATATTTAATTAAAATATTTTTATTATTTAATTTCCCTTGCCCCCTAAGAAAAGAATGAGAATCATGAGCTATCTTGTTTACTAATATCCTCACTTTTCTTTCTTTCTTTCTTTCTTTCTTTCTTTTTTTTAAATGATTTTCACCTATGGTATACTGATTTCAAGAAATACTTCTTTGATATTTGTATCTGATTGCTTTCTACAGGATTATTCAATAACTGTTCTTTCTTTGTTCCTTGAGTGACTCAGACCAGGAGAGAATTTTAAGGTTCAGTATTCTTGCTTACTCCCTTTATCATGTTAACATTTAACCTTTTAATAATATATAGATTTTTAATTTTGATTAAATTTCTTTTGTATTCTGTTACAACTTAAATACCTTGTTCAACTTTGGCCTTCTTAAGAGAAATGACTGAAAATCCTAGAATTGTTGAAAAATTAACTTTCATGTAACAATATACTTAGCTTTGCAAAAAGTATATTTGGATGCAAAATGTTTTGCTTCTCTTCATATAATCATTTTGCCTTTCATTTCTTATTAATGCCTAATTATCCTGGTGTTATTGTATATGTGAATTCCCTTCTCTTGACAGTTTTTCTAATTGAATATAAAGCTCTGGATCTTGGCGACTATATTGACAAGTTCATTAAACTTGGTGCCCTATAGATTGAATTCAAGAAGTATTAATTAGGCAACTGCATATGCCAGGCCCTTTCCTAGTTACTGGAAATACAAAGACTACATTAAAACAGCCCTCAGTCTCAAAGAACGTATATTCCATTGGGAGAATAAATGCATGTAAATCATCTGCATTATAAATACAAAATAATATCAAGGAAGAAGAATTTAACAACTAAGTTGGAGTAGTATCAGGAAAAACCTTAAATTTTAAGTGGTGAAACTGATTAGTCTTCTCAAAACATAGTATTGTCTTTCTTTTTAAGGTTTTTTTTTTTTCTTTTTTAGGATTGTGGTATTCAGTTTTTTTTACTGAGCTTCATTAAAATGGCATAGACATGTCAGCTATTATTTTATTTGGCTCATTACTTGATGTTTTACATTGATAGAGAAACAAGTAAATGATTAATCCTATTAAAAGTGTCCCCTATCCCATCTTATAGAGAAACAAACATATTAGTGAGGAATGGGGGTGGGAAGCATAGTATTGTTGCACTTCATGGCCTAAATTTGTATTTAAAATCTTTGAATCTTGAGCTAGTTTAGTTTTGTGGCTTACAATGAAGCTAATGAATCATCTAATATGTGATAATTTTCATTTTAATGATATCTTAAACTCCCACTCTAATGTCTTGTGCTATGGAGTTGTTCCTGTGTTCTTAAAGGTCATGTACTTTTCCAGCCTTCATTGGTACTCTGGGTCCTTAGAAGACAGCCAAACTACTTTTTGTTTTAGTATTCTGTGCATAATTCTGAGGGATTGGCCATGTTTTTCTAATACCATCATGGATACCTACTGGTTGTTCCCCATTGATTACCAATTAGCCAGTCAAAATTGATTAATTTTTAGAAATAGATATTTACTAAGAGTGACAACAGTTAGTACAAAAACATTATCTCCAACATGTGAGACACCCTTTTCTAAAATAAATGAAAAGTTCAGGATTGATTCTACCCCCTTCATTTTACAAATGAGGAACTGAAACTGAGACAAGTCAAGAAATTTGCCTAAAATCAATGAAGTCAGATCATCCTGTCTCCAGGTCTAGCAATCTATTCAATATGTCATCTGTTGAATTTCGACTTTTTAAGAACTAGCCCATCTAAAAATTATAATCAGCAGATTGGCCATAATTGATGACATTTTAGTCACAATATCCAAATCTAATAAATTAAAAGAACCTGAAAATATATTTTTTAAATTTGAGAACAAATGAAAAAATTAATAAATGTTTAGACTATGCTTTAATAGTTATACTTGATATGATGTATAATTTTAAAACAAATCTATATGAAAAAATTCTATAGTACATAGTATATAGCACTTTGTTCATGGCAGGCATAAACTAAATATTAAAAAATCAAAACATTGCTAATTCTGTGATTTCTAATTTATTTCAGTTGCACTTGTGTTGTTAAAGGGATGGAGGACAAAAAGAGACACCAAGAGAGACAAATTCTTTCTAAAGCTAACAGTCTAGCATTTATTAAGCATCTATTATATTTATTAATCACCTCCATGACTGGGAGGATATTGGTATTCTTGACAGTAACAAGTAAATTAGGAAAATAAAATGAATAGATTTTATAAACTCTTGAGAGCTGGAATTATGTTTCATATGCTTTTTAAAATAAAATTCTTGGTGCTTAGGTGGCAAATTGAACAGAGTAACTGGCCAGCAGTAAGAAAGACTTTAACTATGACCTCAGACACTAACTAGCTGTGTGACTCCTGTAACTCATTTAACTTCTGTTTGCTTCAGTTTTCTAACTGAAATGAGGATAATAATTTTCTAAATGAAGATAATAATAGCACCTACATCCCAAAGTTGTTGTGGTAACAATTATAGGAGGTAACAATTATAAAAGCCCTCAGTAGAGTGTTGGAACTTAGCAAGTGCTATATAATTGTTAACTATTATTATTACCATCTAGTTCAGTAATTAGCCTATATGTGAAAGGTAGGTTATAATTGATGAATGAATTAAAAAAAAAGAATCCACATTAGAATATATTTTCAGTGAAGATCCTCTATACTGTATGTGCAATGGAGCAGGACTAAAGGCCAGAAATCATTTTAAGTTGCATGACACTCATTTATGAATAGCTCCTTTAAAATCTTGATACACTTAGCAGTACTACCTTGCTAGAGAGCTCACCACAATATGCAGTTGCAGATAAATGCTCAACTCTTCCCTGAATATGTGGTTTATTGTGGCCATTAAAAAGATTTAAATGTGATCTCAGTGATTTGTGAATATCACAATGCTTTTCATTGGCTGCATTTGATTTGAATGGTCAAAATATTGAAGAATAGTACATAGGAAGGAAAATATTTACTGGGAGATGGGTAATAAAGCTCTGTCAAACAATATATCTTAATGATAATTTGTATAATTTTACATTTTGGGACATGATGGGGCCACATTTTGTTTTTACTTTATGATTCTAAATTAATGAGTTTTTTAAATTTGTTTTTAAATTAAACTCATAGTCAATATGTATTTGTATGAGTGTTGGTATATGTGTGTGTACAAAAGTTTTGAAAAGAAAGACCTGGAAAAACTTGCATGAACTGATGCTAAATGAAGTGAGTAGAACCAAGTGAACCAAGATTACATGATGATCAACTGTGATGGACATGGCTCTTTTCAGCAATGAGGTGATTCAAGCCTATTCCAATAGACTTGTGATTGAAAGAGGCATTTACATCCAGAAAGAGGACTCTGGGGACTGAATGTGGATCAGATTGTATTTTCACTTTTTGTTGTTATTTGCTTGCATTTTGTTTTCTTTCTCTTTTTTTTTTTCTTTTTTTGATCTGATTTTTCTTGTGCAGCAAGATAATTGTGGAGATATGTACAGAAGACTTGCACATGTTTAACATATATTTATAGTTACTTGCTGTCTAGGGGAGAGGGGAGAGGGAGAATAAATTAGAACAGTAGGTTTTGCATGGGTGAATGTTGAAAACTATTTTTGCATGTATTTTAAGGGGGGAAAGCTATTATTTTTCCAAAAAGTTTGAAAACCTCAAAACGTTTGAAATTAAAACAAATAAAAAACTCCCATCACCTCTCCCCCCCCCCCCAAATAAAAGCACAGTGCTTCTGTCTTTGGGAGAAAATAAAAAGATTCTTGGCAAGCTGCCCATTCCTTCCCTTGTTTTATGCTACTTTTTCTATTCTTCTAAATTCTTCTTATTTCCTCCCTACACTGAATGTTAGACGTGTGTGTGATTGTATTTCTTTTCTCTTTATTTAACTCACTCCTGCTGTACTCTAATTCCCTATATTTTCTTTAAGATCAGGATATCTTATCATAAATTTTAAAGATTAACTTCTAGAATTTTAAAACAGACTCCAGCATATAGATCAGACCTCTGGTTGTTCTCTGTGTGATTCACAGCTCTGTTTGCAGCTGCCAGATGGCAGGCGATACCTGCACAGAGTAAGAGAGCAAGATGTGGCCTTTGGATGGGTATGATTCACAAAATGAGAGAGATTTGAGAGGTCAAACTGCTGTCAAGGAGAGCTTTGTAGGGGGAAATGCTTCTCTCATCTAAATTTTACCTCCTAGTAGGAAGTGCATCCCTCCTAAGATAACTTTTCTTAGTAGTAGAGTATTTGGAAGAAATAAATAATGACTGTATGTCTAGTCTGGTAGAAAATTTTGTGATAAAAGAAAAGAGTTCTGGAATGCACATATTACTTTTACATTGAGTATTCTAGGAGGCAATCTGGCCTTTTGAACAAGAATGGTAGCATTCATCCTAGATAACACTGGTTCAAATCACCTTTTGATATTTATTATCTGTATGATCTTAAGCAAGTCATCCTCATAGAATCTTAAGTTTCTTCATTTACTGACTTCATGGATTTGTTGTGAAAAAAATCATAAAGTGCTACAAATATGAATTATAGGTTTTAAATTTCTTTAATAAAATGACAAGAACATTTTCTTGTCTCTTGCCCATTTCTCTTTCATTTATTCTATCATATTCTCCTTTCTGATAATATATACTTTGTTTATATAAGTTAAGCAAGATTTTAGAATAATATTCACGAGGATATGAGTTTAAAATACTGTGAAAGACATCAAGGAAATATGTGAATTGAAAAGAGAGTAGATAAGTCATTGGAAAGAAAGAGATCACAGATGAAAAATTCAAGTGTAGCAAGTATATTAGTATCCATGAACACAAAAGATGGTAGACTCCATAGTACTCAAATTTGGTGGAATTTATAAAGCAACATAGAAAAACAATACAATGAGAGGAGATGAATGGGTTTCAATATTCAACAGTGGAGCGTACTCTCTTACCATTGATATAACTAGGAAAGCTGGAATTACCCTTTCAACATAAACATGGACAGTGTAATTTAGTACAGAGAAATTTGGCTTGAGCAAATTTAGATCTGTCTGCTATTGTGTGTCCTTGTACCAAGAGCTTTATCTCTTTGTTTTATTTTTACATGCTTATATGTTAATATAATGCTAATATTCCTATCTTGTGGAAATATATTAGTAGAAGAAAGAAGATTATATGCGAAACATTTTAAGTTGCATAAAGAAGAAAAATTTAGATAAGTTCAAGGTCAGGTAGATGATACTTTGAGATAAGAGCATATTTCCCATTTAAATTTTTATTTTCTGCTGTTTCCTTTACTTTCTTTTAATCTTTTCTTTCCTTTAATTTTTCTTCTTCCCTATAATAAAAATAGTAATCCTGATAGCTGTTTTATCCCTTGAAACTCTCAGAATCTTTGTTTTCACTTTCTGCAATGTTTCTAATTTGACTATTCATTTGATGTTTTAAGAGAATTTAATTTTTATAGCATTTAATCAGTGAATGTAATTAAGAAATAATTCAAATTTAATTTGAATTTCAATTTACATTCTTGAAACAAAATGGTAGCTGTTAATATTTTTTAATTTCCATGTCTTTTGTAATTTTAAAGTTATTTCATTTAAATATAGTTCAGGGAGAAAGATTTTAATAGAAGTTCTTAACCTTTTTATGTATTTTAGACACTTTTAGCACTATGGACTCCTCATGGAAATTGTTTTAATACATAAAACAAAATTCATAGAAATGCAAAAGAAAACAATCATGTTGAAATAATTATCAAAATATATTTAAGCATGCTTGTTTATTGAGGTATAAGATCATAAGATTTGAGGCAATTTATGGAACAACACAGAAAAAAATCTAATGAGAATGGATAAATGAATTTCAATATGCAACAATGGAGGGTATTCTCCTGCCAATGATTCAAGTGAAAGTTTGAATTAGCACTTTAATACAAATTGGCAGCATAACTTAATGGAGAGAGATTTGAGTCAGGCAAACTTAGATCTGTCTGCTATTTTATGTCCTTGTAACAACAACTTATTCTCTTGGATCCATAGATGTCATTTTATCTACGTTTTTAACTCCTCCAGATGAGGACACTAAAATTGAAGTAGTTAAATGACTTGCACACTATTCTTCTTCTACTAAAACAACCAGTACTTTTTCATTCTAAACTATATCATCACTTCATATAATTACAATGAGAATTCTTCAACTTATAGAATTATTTTTATAGTTAATCTGTGCCCTAGGATAAAGTCTGTTTTTATAAAGCTATTATAGGTTTAAAGAAATATTTCTTCATATATGTTCTCATTTAAGCAGGCAATGCAACTTTCAGGTCTGAATTCTATATTAATTTGATAAATTCCGTATTTTATTTAAAAAATTAAATTTATCCAACTTTGACAAGGTACATTAAAATCTTCTATAATTATCATGTTATTATACACACATTTCTTTTCTTTTATAGCTTTAGGTGTTTTGCCATTTGGTGTATATATGTGTGTGTGTGTATTTATGCATGTATATGTACATATGCAATATGTATTGCATATGTATATATGCAATATGTATACACATAATTAATATTATTATTTCATCACACATTTTAAACATAATGATATTTCCCTATCTCTATATTATGCATTTTATTTCTTTTTGTTGTATTAATAAATGTACTGTTTTGTTGCATTCTCATTTCTTTTTTTTTTGTCTCTTTTTTAAAGGATTTATGCTCTCATTCATTTTATTATACATTTTCATTTTATTAGATCAGTTTGTACATTCACATATAAAGTTATTATTTTTAGTCTTTTATTTTCTTTTTGTAATAGAGTTATGAGAACTTACTGGATCCCTGGAATTTGAAGTTTGGAGGGACATGTACTTTTTAAGCCCTTAGGGGAATTTGGGACTATTTTGATCTTTGAACCAGAGAGTGAACTTGATTCACACTTGAAAGTCCTTAAAATGACACACAAACATACCATCTCTGAAAAAAAAAAATGATAGGATGGAGTAGTTACTACAAGAGTTGATGTAACAGCAGTAGAATCAGAGAAACAGCATCACCAGAAAGTCAAAAAGAATGAGATAAGGGATAATAATCAAAAGAAGGAACCCTCAAAATGGAAAAACTGAAAGGAATAATGAGCTATATCAAAGAACAGAGAGTTCAAAGTGGGTCAATGAGCCCTCTACACATTTTAGAGCAGATTACCCAAACTGAAGGAATCAGTTGTAATCATACTTCATTGAGTGAATTTTCCAAGGTCAGATTTTCTTTTCTTCCCTTTCCCATGCCTGCTCAGTAAGAGATACTGTAATATACATTGTTCTCTTCTTTTAGGTAAAATTGTCTCATATCCTCATTTTATTTTTGCCCCAAATATAAAGAAGAAAAAAGTTAGCTAGAAATTAAAAAATAATTAAATGAAAGTAGATATTAGAATTTTTTTTCTAATTGTGGGCTTTAAAGTATTGTGGTTGTCTTAAGTATTTTTAATTCATGACAACAAGAAAGGAACACTTGACATGAGGACCCATAGATTAAATAGTGAACAATTTTTTAATCTATAAGATTTTTTTTCTCATTTTTAGTGCTTATTGGAACAGGCTTCTACAAGATTCTAATGCTCCTGATTGGGAAAATTGTAACAGAAGGATATCCTTTGTGAAGCATTTTTCATTTCCTTGGTAGAATCCTAGAGGATCTAACTCAAAGCACTTCTGTGTCTGTCTTCATATTCTTCCCAGCAATGAATCCTTCTTTTTTTTCCTAAAAGAATAATGCTGGTAGAGACACTGTATTTATTAGCACCATCAGTTGTAACAGATCTGTTGCTCTTGCTTTCTTCTTGTGAATATTTGTTGTAACTGGGTATGGATGATTAAATATCCAGAGATAGAGAAAAAAAATTATGGGGACTGGACAAAGGATCATATGCTAGCCTCCAAAGAGAAGACTAAAAAACTGTAGGGAGCAAGGATTGAGTATTGGTTAATTAACTTCATGCTCCACAGTGACACCAAACAACATCAAGATCCATTTCTTTTATTTTGCCTTCCATTTCCCTTTTCTTTTTGATTAATACTTTGTTTCAAAGATCAGTTTCCTGTGTATTACATTGATACCAGTCTGGTCCCACAAGCTTTCTCCCTTCCCTGTTCTTGTTTACTGGCCCTATTAGAGGTTCCTGTAATTAATTTACTTAAATTGATTATCCATCCTCCTTCCCTTCCTTCCTCTCTCTCCTTTCTTTCCTTCTTTTTCTCCTTTCTCCCTTCCTCATTCCCTCTCTCCTTCTTTCTCCCCCTCATTTCTTTTAGCACAATAATGCTCCATCAAATGTATATACTCCTAATTTATCATATTTTGTCACCATAAAAAGAACTACTATAAATAATTTTGCACAAGAAGTACCTATTCCTCTTCCTTTGATTTCTTGTGGGTTTAGCAGTAGGATAGCAGAGAAAATAGATTTATGTTAATTTTTAAAGGAGGTGAGTAGAATAAAAATGTGAAATGTTGCATACACTTTCAAATGAGACTACTATATTTTTCATTTTACTGAACTATTTTGCTTTGTTAAGAGACCTCTCACAAAGTAACATTAATTAAATGATTATAGTGTAAAAGCAAAACACAGAATAAAACTTTAAAAAATTACTATCCTTTTATTGTTCACAAATGGATACTTGCTTTTGACTCTTCCCTTCCCTTCCCATATATCTGACTTCTTACTCTGGAAATCTCTGCCATCAAAAATTTTAATCTATTCCTTGTATGTAGGGAGTATAGTCAAATTATCTAGTCCATAATAATGTACTCTTCAACTATTCTTCCTTTTTCTCATTTTCTAAATTATCTTTAATTTCTTTGGCTACTGAGGGTCTTTTGTGTCTAAAGGCTTTTATACATACCATTTATTTTACTCCAAAGCCAATTAGGAACATTAGAGTAGGGCTAAAGAGAACATTTGTTGTCCAAATCCCGGTCCTATGCAATACTCTTTTTAAAAATATGTTTGTATTTTACAGGGAGAGTCCTTCAAATAACTTGAAGCAACATAGACTCACAAATTTTGATTTGACAGCGCATAAAAGAAAATTATTAATCCTGATGTTCAACCACAAATTGTGATAAATTATAGGTGACAAGGAATGAGGGAGAATAGCCAAAAGAACAAATTTAATCTAGACCCTATGACTTTTGCCTGGCATGTTATAAGGCAGCTAAATGGTACAATGGGTAGAGTGCCGGACCTGGAGTCAGGAATTCCTGACCAAATCTGACCTCAGGCATTTAAGCTGTAGGACCCTGGGCAAGTCACTTAACTAAATAGCTTTGATATTTACATCTTTGGAATTTATCAAAGATAAATCTTTGATAAAACCCCAAATGGAGACATGAAGTACCAAAGTTGACCTAATAGACAAAAACAAACAATTTTTCATTTCTTCATTTGATTGAAATCTCAATCATTGAAAATTACTCAATAATTATTTCACGTCAATATTCTATAGTGTTAGAGATGAGCCTACCCTTATATCCCTAAATATAGTGACTGAAGATAATACCTAAATATAAGAAAATCTTATGAATTTAACTTTTTTCTTCTATTTTGCTCTTAATATTGTTTACTCAAATCCATTTTCTCTTACAAAGTATAATGCATGTATATCATGTTCTACAGACCTGATGTCATTTGTTTTCTTACTTTTAAATGCTCCTCAAAGTTCAGAAGTGTCTGTTTTACATAGAGGTTATAATAATTGTTTAAATTAATATTTCATCAGACCAAATGTTCCTGTTAATTTAAACCTTCTGTTGACATGGACAGATGTTCTCTATCTTTCCCATTATTTACATTGTACACATCAGTGATTTTGCTGCATTATTCACTACCTGGTAATTATTGTAGCACATTTACCACTATCCTAGGTAATAGACCCCAGTCCAGTCCATGTCCAGTAAGGGACTTCTTTTCTACCATACAGCACAACAAAGAATCATTTGAGACTCAACTCTATTCATTTGATTCCTTTTGGGAGAAGTAGAACTAGTTTAATAAGTAATTTCTCATCGTGTTAAATAGGATTGTCAAACCTCTGAGCACAATTCATTTTTCCTAAAGAACTAATTTTATTTTGTTGCGATGAATGGACATAATATCCCCAAACAACTCTAAGGCCCTTTGTCTATGCCATATAGAGGATTGGAGAATTTTTCTTTGGCTTTGGTTTGTAGTTTCTTTTCTTCCCCAGCAAATAAATCAGATTTTTAACCTACAGATAGTGATGTCTCTTAGAGAAGATGTTGCATTACTATCCCTTTTAAGGGAAAGAAAAAAGATGATTGTGTCTTTTCATATAAAACTGGATAATGTATTAAAAGTATATGTGATGATGAACTTTTCAGCATTAGTATTAATGCCTCAGGTTGATAATATGATGTAAATTAATCATTTGGTTTGGGATATTTACTGAAATGTTTGTGTTACAACTGACTTTTAAATGAAAGTATTTTCAAAATGCATAATAGCTCTTTGACAAGAAAGCAGCAGCAATCATATACAATTCTAGTATTTGTAAAGATTATAGACAATTTCTGAGTATTCATGTTAATGGGAGAATTCCCAAGCCTAATAGCTTTACTGTCCTTTCTATTTTTTAACAAAAGTACAACTGAACACTTTTCATACCCACTTTCTTTTATTTCTAAAAAGCAAGGAAAATGAATAAAACGTCTGTCTACAAATAATATAAGTAGAAAAAAAGAGATGTTTATTAACCCACAGATTGAATGATGAGGTATTAATAAGCTGTAACAGTCCAGAACTTACCAGAGGATTTGGCTTAGGAGGCTAGGGTCTAGTTTTCCATATTTCTTCATGGTCACATTTAGCAGACGTATTTAATTCCAGGATCTCCACATTTCAAAAACTGAAAGTATTCCCAATTTGCTCTATTATCAATGTATGCCCTAAATCTTCATTCTCTTCATTCTTCTCTAAGTCATTAGACGGTATTTAGATAGGAGTATAATTTGGATTTGCAAAGACAGTTATACTTCAATAACCAAAACTCACTTATTCAGAAGCCTCAACTACAGATAAAAAACTCAAATCCCTATAAGTTATTGAAAAAAATTTCTTAATACAAAATACTTTTGATTTTATTTGATGGTAAAAAAAAGAAACTAGAGTTGGAAGGAGAATTTTGCTGGAAGAAGAAGAAGAAAATGGAGGTAAAATGGAGTAAATTACATCTCTTGAAAAGGCAAAAAAGACCTATTACAATTGAGGGAAAGAAATGAAAGGTATGAGCATTGTGAATCTTTCATTACATTTGGCTTAAAGAGAGAATATCATGTATAATTAGCTCAGAGAGAAACTTTCTCACATTATAGGGAAGTAGGAGAGGAAATGGGGGAAGAAAGAGGGAGACTAATAGAAGGGATAATAGAAGTAAAAGAGGAAAGAATAAGAAAGGAGAAGGGGAGGGTGATTTGAGGGAGGTTGTGGTCAGAAGCAATACAATGGAGAAGAGGGGAAGAAGGAAGAGGAAGAGAAAAGTATAACTTGGGGGAAAATAAGATGGTGGGAAATAGTAATTTTAATTGTGAATGTGAATGGGATGAATTCTCCCATTAAACAAACGTGGATAGCTGACTGTATTAAGAGCCCAAATCATAAAATATATTGTTTACAAGGAACACATTTTGAACAGAGCGTTACATACAGAATAACAGTAAAAGGCTGGAATATAATCTATTATGTTTTAGCTGAAGTAAAAAAAAATCGGGGGTAATGATGCTGATCTCAGATCAGGCAAAAGCAAAAAGAGATTTAAAAAGAGATCAGTTAGGAACTTGTAGTTTGTTAAAGTGCACCATAAATAATGAAGTAATATCAATACTAAACATATATTCACCAAGTGAAATAGCATTCAGATTCCTAGAGGAGAAGTTGAGAGCTGCAAAAAGAATTAGACAGCAACACTATACTAATGAGGATCTCAAACTTACTCTCTCAGAAATGGATTAATTGAACCACAAAATAAATAAGGAAGAAGTTAAGCAAGTAAATAGAATTCTAGAAAAGTTAGGTATGATAGACCTTTGGAGAAAATTGAATGGAGACAAAATAGAATATACTTTTTTTTTTATTGGCAGTACATTGAACCTACATAAAAAATCAATCATGTATTAGGGCATAAAAACCTAAAAATGAAATGCAGAAAAGCAAAAATAGTAAATATATCTTTTTTCAGATCATAATACAATAAAAATTACATGTAATAAAGGGCCAGGGAAAAATAGACCAAAAATTAATTGGAAACTAAACAATCAATTCTAAAGAATGAATAGGTGAAACAACAAATCATAGACACAATTGATAATTTCATCCAAGAGAATGACAATAATAATAAGACAACATACCAAACATTTTGGAATGCAGCAAAATCAGTTCTTAGGAGGAGTTTCATATCTCTAGATGTTTATTTGCATAAAAGAGAAAAATAAAATGAATGAATTGAGCATGCAAATAAAAAAAGTTAGAAATAGAAGAAATTAAAATCCCACAATTAAATACCAAATTTGAAATTCTGAAAATAAAAGGGAAGATTAATAAAACTGAAAGTTTGCAAACTATTTAATTAATAACATTAGAAATTGGATTTATGAAAAAAACAAAAAAAAGATAAACCTTTAATTAATTTGATTAGAAAGGGAAAGAAGAAGATCAAATTATGAGTATCAAAAAGAAAAAGAGAATTTTCCACCAATGAAGAGGAAATTAGAGCAATATATGTAGTGTTTCCTATTTAACCCATCCTAAATGAGTAGGTCTTCAGAACTATGATCCCTCCTCTTCCCTCTAATGTCTCTGTGTCTGTTCTTCCTCTGCACTTCATTTGTATAATACAATAACTATTTTTACCTTTTTTAGGTGATTTTGCTTTTTAGAGTCAGATTATCCTCACTTCTGTCCCAATCATTCTTTTGAGTCACCCAATTGTTGATGTCAATCTTAAACATGTAGTATGCAATTCCATGTAAAAAACATAAACAATTTATTTGAAATTGATATTGGCTCTTCTATGTTAAATTTCCTATTGAGTTTGGTTTGATTGAAAGTCCCCAAAACGTGCAAGTACTTTGAATATCCATTTTTATTTTCATTCAGTATATGGATACGTTTGCTGTATATATTTTTGGCCACAGGCCTTGTTCTTTTGTTTACTAGTATATATGATTGTAGAACGTGGGGTCTTTTATTGTGGCTGCTGATAAATCCTATATAATTCTAATTGTAGCATCAGCTTATTTGAATTGTTTTTTTTTTCTCTTTCTAAATTTTCTCTTTGATCTAAGGGTTTCAAAATTTGGCAATAATATTCCAATTTTATTAGTGGAATCTCTGAGGTAGTTAGTGGTGAATTTTTTCTATTTCTATTTTCCCTTTTTTGTTCTATCACTCCAGGACAATTTTCTTGGATTATTTCTTGCATTATTGTATCCAGATTCTTTGTTTTAGTCACAGCTTTCAGGTAGTCCAACTCTTCTCATATTTTTCTTCTTGATCTGTTCTGCAGATCTACTGTTTTCTTTTGGTTCACATTCTGTTCTATTTTTTCATTCTTTATAGATGAACCCCAGTCTTCACTATTCCCACAGTAAGATTCTATGGTTGTATTCTTTCTTTGCTGGTCCATTTTTTAAAAATGAGAAGTATTAGTGTAATTACCTCTAATTGTGGGGAGGTAGATGGTACCTCAAGCTTCCCTTCAGCTCTCTCTTCTGATCTAGATGCCCAAACCAAAAGCTCCCCCATCCTGCAAGTGATTGCAATCAGCAGCATCCCTGCTCCACTGACTCTGCATTCACTGGGTATTCTGATTCCTTCTTGCTCAGGGCCTGGAGTCAGCATCACAGTCTGGCCTTGCAAGCCTGGCATTCCTAATCAGCAGAGGTTCTCACAATTTTCCTGTATTTAGACCCCTGATTCATCACATGGTCTGGGAGGTGAAAGTTTCTGTGATTCTTGCTGAGGCTCCAACCAAACCCAGCTCACCACTGGGATTCCCTACCTGAGATTTCTGCTCAGCCTGGACCTGTTTGCACTTCACACAGATTAATCTCCTGCCTAGGGACTTTATTCAGATCTTCTTGGATTGTACCAAGAAGGCCCCTGTTCTATCCCAAGTGTTCTTGATTTTTCACCAGTCCCTGTTCACCCTGAGGTGCAAATTTGTGCTATTTGTGGAGGAAATCTGGAAAGTTTCACATTTATTGACTTAGTCCACCATCCTCTCCTTGGGAAAAATAATAAAATTGATAAATTATTATCTGATTTTAAAAAGGAAAAAATCAAATCAATAAAACAGCAGATGGACAAGAAGAAACCATAGGGAAACCAGAAGCAACAAAAAGAAAGAAAAAAATTATGTGCCAAAAATAAAATAAAACTGAGAACACAAAAGAAATAGAGAAACACCTTCAAAAATATAAAATAAACAAACTCTGAGAAGACTGGGGAGACATCTTAACCCAGTGTCTATAAAGGAAAAAGATATAGCAGTAAAGAAATTACCAAAGGGGGGGAGGGGATCCTGATGAATTCACAGGAGAATTAAGTTTTTAAATAATATTTAGTAAAATTTCACAAATTATTCCCAAAAACTGAGAAAGAACCATCCAAATGTGATACAAATGTAGTCCTAATACCTTTTGTGAGCCAAATATAGTCTTAATATTTAAGCCAAGGAAAGATAAAACAGAAAGAAAACAAGCCATTATAATTAATGAATATTGCCTCAGAAATTTTAAACAAAATCATATTGAACAAATTACAAAAATTTATGCAAGAAATCCTTTAAATTATCAAGTAGGATGTATACCAAAGATGCAAAGATGGTTGAACATTAGGAAAACAGTCACTATAATTAATCATATAAAACTCAAAATATCCAAACGCACATACAATTAAAACACAATTAATTATCTGTTTTTTCAATCCACAAGATCACATTAAAAAGATTACTGCAATTATCAAAGAAATCCTTAATCTTCTCGGGATAGACAGATTATTTGTGACAAGCCAAGATAGGCTGACAATAAGGAAAGAGAAGTATCAGCAAAAGAAATATTAATGTTTCAAAGTATTTAACAGTTTAGGTCCATATAATGCAGGTCCAGTGCCTTATTAGCTCCTGAGGAGATCAGAATATTTCATATAATCCAAAATAGATACTGCTTAATATACAAATGCCCAAGCTAAATAAAATTTCATTTAAGAGGGAAAATGTCTGTGTATTTATCTGTATAATACAATTTTACGTTTTTGTCCAAAGTGATATAACAACAATAACAACAACGGTTTCCAATTGTAGTGCTTTGCTCTAAGTTATCCTTAAAACATTTCACCCTCAGGACTTATTAAAGTAGATTTGGGATATTCTCTGGATCCCATTTCCTAAAACTCAGGAGATTCCAATGATATGTTTATTATACCTTTAAGAGTTTGCCAGGGGGGCACACTTTATTCAAAGTATTCCTGGAAATAATATAGAGTGAACAATAGTAACAAAAGATTTCTCCTATAACTTGGATATATATCTTCTTCTAAAGACAGTGTCCAGAGTGAGCTAACTTCAGTAGAGAACCACACATAGAGAGAACACATGTAGGTAAAATAATTCACACCACTAATATTACAAGATGAGAATTTCTCTTATCCCCACCTTCCCATATCCTATCCCATTCACTTCTGGCGTGATCATATTGGTTTCACAATGCTTCTGCATGCAACCTAAGTTTTCTCTGCAGCTAGATTTTTTAGGTCAGATCCCGTTTCCTATGGGAAACTTCTTTGCTGGATGAAAAAGTTAGCTGACAGCAGGGTGGGGAAAGAGGCGGTTATTCACCTTTTTGCTAATAGTCATAATGAACCCAGAATGTGCTCTTTGACTTTTAAAGGCCATCAGAACAATGGCTGATTATGGAGACAGTCAATGACTAGATTGCTCATGATTTCATCAAGTTGATTTAGGAACTTGTTCATACCTCCTCAAGGAGAAAAGAATTGATTAAAATTATTTATGCTTCCTTTCCACTGGAAAATCAAATTCTGAAAGGGACATACCATTTACAAAAAAAAAAAAAAAATCACTTAAGTCTGTCAGTGGAGTCAATTGTAGTATCTCATTTTTTTTTTTTTTTAGCTTCATCTTATATTTTACAATTTCATCTGGTTTAGGAGGGTCTCAAATACTCTGGCTTCCCTGATGAACTCACTAGTTTCATTACTTTAAAAGATAAGCTTAATTTATATGGAAAATTCATTTATAAAATATCTCTGTTTCCCTATCAATATTATTTAAAGTTTTACCATAAACTACTGTAATGTTTTTGCCACAGTTGGACTCTCAGTCTGGACATTACATTCACAGCATGAGAGTCAGAAGGAAGTGAGCCAAAACACAACTACCTAAAATAAGATTAGAACCTTTTGTTCTTATCTTTTGTGAGAAGTTGTTATGAAATACAAAATGCAAATAGCATCTGCCCTTTGTTCTGCTTAAATTTTTTAACAGTTTCATTCGATACCAGTCTTATCTCTATACTCAAGAATTCTGTTTTTAGTATTGAACATCTCACACTTCCATTTGAGATTGAAGATACCTCAAAGTAAACCAGATTCTTTGAAAAATGAATGTTTGCCACTACAGCATGAGGTAAAAGTTGGTATCACTTTTCATATTCCTGCTTGACACCATGTTTGTTTCAACTCTGCATTCTTAGACATTATAATTCTCTCTGGAATAAATTTAGAGTCAGCTATTGATTTGAAATGGAATTTTTAAAATACAAAAGACACTATCCATCATTAATTCTGGTAAAAAAAAAAAAAAGAAACAAATTTCTGTTTAAAAAAAAACAGTAAATTCCTGTTTTACATTTAAAATCCTTTACAATATGACTTTGGCTTGATTTTTTTAAAGCTTATTTCATATTATCTCCCTTCCTTCATTCCACAATGAAATGCAACTGACCCACTTTCTGTTTCTCATACATGCCAATTGTTCTGCCCTCTCTGCCCCTTTGCACAGGTCAACTTCTATTCCTGAAAATTCTCCCCTCTCTCACTCTTACCTCCTAGATCAATAATTTCCTTCAAAACCCAGTTCATAATGTCATGTATTAACACAAATAATTTCTTTATCCTCTTAACTCCTGCCTCATGTAATCACTTTGTACATATGTTGCATATACGTATGTGGTAACATAATAGGATTCAAGCTCCTTAAGAGTAGGAGTTATTTTCTGTTTTATTTTGTATCTTTATTATATCTATTACATAGATGACAATACGAAGGCTGGGACTCAAATATAGTTTTTTTAAAATCTAGATTGAATACTCTTTCCCTCATAACACTATAAAAGTTAATAATAAAATTTAGATTGTTAAGTTGGAGAATAAGCTAGCTTTTACTCCAATTAGCCCTGTATATATTCCTTGGAGGAAGACTATCTCATACTGGCAAACACATTGAAATGAATTGAAATACCTGAGTGCAAACTTTGATGCTTTTTGTTTGTTCCCATGAGAAATTTGTGTTATTCAAGTTGTTCGATACTGAGGAAGTCAGAAAAGGAGAAATATTTTACCGCTAGTGGATGGGCAAATAGGTGAGTTTATATAGTTGTCCCTCATTTTATCTTTTAAGGATATCACAAGGTCATCTTAGACCTAATACTAACCCTTTTTTTGGAAGCAAACTGGCAAAGGTATGTTGAAAGGAGGAAGGACCATGGTTGGAAAGTTGGTGTTATGATAGAGAAAAAAATAGTTGAGTGTATAAGTATTGAGTGCTTGGGAAAATGGAGTTTGGAAAGAGGTAGTTGAGAATGATTGAATGGAAGTAAAGATTCTCAAGTGATATTAGAGAAAAGAGATAATATGGGGTAGTTAGTAGAAAAGATGACTATATTCAAGCCTTAACTTTGACATATATAGGTAATATGTGTTACATATAGGTTATATAATTAACCTTTCCTTGTACCAGGTGCTAAGGTTATAAGTTGCAAATAAGGTGCTAATTACTGTGGGTAGAAGAAATTTCCTTAGCAGGAATTCTGTATATCAATGAAATCACAGATCCAAATTTAAAAAAAAAAAAATGAGAGAGAGTGATTTTGGGAGTGTTTGGTTAGTTTCACCTGAATATTCAGACATGGAAAAAGAGGAAATAAAGGCATTAGAATACTAAAGTATCACCCTGGCATGCCTTGCCCTTATCGCTATGCACCTTCCCCCCCATACAATGATCTGTACCTGAACAAAAACGATAATGGGAGACTGCTAATTATATGAGTCTTGTACCTTGCATTTAAGTCAGATATTTTCTGAGATCATTATATGCTGTTTGAAGAAAAAGAGTTTAGAGGAGGGAAAGAAGGCTCTAAGTGACCCATAGCACTGGTCATGGATTACCACAAATGAAAAGTTTGTGTATTTGTGCCCTTTCTATAAAAGGAAAACAAATCTACCTATTTCATAGAGCAGATCAAATAATATAATAAACATGAAAGTGCTTTGAAAAGCCCTTTGAAAAGTGCTTTATTAATTCAGATGCAGAATATTACTATTGGTCCTTTCAAAGCTGTTTGTTTTAATTATAATGATAGAGAAGTGAAAATAGCATTATTAATCTATAACCAGATAATTTAACAAGGCATTAATTCATTTAGTGCATGTGGATTTTTCATCCTCTGCTGTATATATTTCCTTTAAAAACTTCACCTGTTAAGCCAGAAGATCTTAAGTTCCTTAAAGACAGTTTAAATTTTGTTTGTGTCTTTCTAACAAGTAGGCAACTTATTGTGATGGAAAGAGTACTAGTTCTGGAATTCCCCCTGAATTTTTCCTCATGATTATAGAAAAGTCATTTAACAAACATCCTGGTTTTAGTTTCCTTTTCTGAAAATTAAGATATTGAACTTGAAAGCCTTTGAGGTTTCTTCTTGTTCTAAATCTACATGCCAAGCTCCCAATGCTTTAATCACCGAATGGGTACAGCCTCAGTGAAACTGAAATTTGTTGAAGACCTTAGCTTAAAAAGGCCAAACTCTCCCCTTTAAGCTAGGGCCATCCATCTCCAGTCATCTTGATCTATATCTTGCACTAGACCCAGATGGCTCTGGAGGAGAAAGTAAGGCAGGTGACCTTGCACACTTCCTCACTTAAATTCAATTGCATATCATGGCATCACCTTCCTGATGACATGGTCCACTTCGAGAATGAAAGAAAATAACAACAGTCTTACACATAGTAGTTGTTTAAAAATATTTGTTGAGTAGATGCTATTTATCCAGTGTTAAGGAGAAATTAGCTTCTACATTCTTCCTATTTTTTCCTAGTGTTGAAGGAATTCTTAGTGATGCAGACAAACATTTTACTATAACATCACATAATAAAAACTATACACTGTGATTTTCTTTGTGATCAATGCTGCATATTTAGAAAATAGTTGGTTCAGACACAGAATTCAAAGTTTGCTTTGAAAATAGTTTTTCCTTGCAAAGGTAGCTAGTTCATAGTTTAAAACATTGTCAGGGAAACTTTCAAGTAGATAATAGCTTTGATACTTTTTAAAGAGGTGGTTTTCACTGACATAAATGAGGAATGATGCTACCATAGCAGACTGGCACTTGACTTGCAACTTAGAGACTGAGGGAGTTACCTGATGGCACTGGAAATTCATATGATTTGCCAAAGATCATATAGCTTGGTATGTCAGTGGAAGACCTTAAACCCAGTTCTTTCCAGTAGAAGCTATCTTTCTATCCATTACATCATAGCGCTTTCTCCATTCATTAATGAAATGTATTAAATTTTCCAAATATGCATCTCTAGTTAGTAAGAAAATGTATTGTAAAAAGTTTACTTCTGAAAACACGAATATTTTCTCTCATTCATTACATTTAGAAGGACAGTGGCTTAAATAATTAAACTTTAATCAACTCCTTTATCACATCAATGTCTAAATCATATTTCAGCTACCTTAAGGGAAAGTATCTTCATTACTCTTCTAAACTTATCTTTTGGGTACGACTTTGCATTGAATCTTGCCTAGCTTTTAGCTGCCAACCTAAACTAATATTATTTATTAAAAAATGTTTATTCATGGACACTTTGTAGAGTTAATAGCAATTCACTGTTTAAAAACAAACCTTTGTTACCCATTTGAAAAGTTATGTCACTTGTAAGTTACACATTGCCTAGGAATCTTAAAAAAGTTATACTTTTTAATTGTTCATTTGACAGAGAGTCTTGTTCTTCCATTTTCTAATAACACAACACCAATTAATATAGACAAATAATCAAATATTCTTTGTAAAATATGAAACTAAACATAATTTCTCCTGCCATAAATACTTGAGTCCATATGGTAAAGGTACAATATTGGCACAAAAGTCTGCAGGTCCATCTGGACAGAGTTTCATTTTACTTCATAAGGCAAAGCTTTCTAAATCTAGCCATCTGTTTGCATAACCTTTTTACCAAAATCTGTAAATAAAATAATGTAAATAAAATAAACAGCAGATAGTTCACATATACAGCTTGAATTAAGTTAAAACAGAGTAGGACCCTTTCAAAAATATATGTTGAGAATAGACAAATAAGCTCTTATGGCTGTCTTGAAACCATAAACATACTAAATTACCTTTGTGATAACAGCTGGTATGCATACTGATCATCAAGTATCTAATATACCACCTTTTCCCAATTATTTGCCCTTCACCTGATGAGTTATGACCAAACCTACATGCTAGTGATGATATAGAGTTCAAGTTTTTAAATGCTTTTCAAAATGTATTTATCATTTCTGACATTTGGGGATATCTGAATGCCAGTGAGTGAATGGATAGAAAACTTCAAGTGACTTGTCTTATTTGGTACAATTCTATAGGCAGGGCCAGTTAGATATTTTATATTCGTATGTTATTTTCTTAGTGTTTAAATAAAAAAAAATGATATTTTTGTTCTTCATGAAACCAAACCAAGTAAAGAGAAATTTAGACAAGAATTTCATGCCTGGCACATGTCTTTTACTTTGCTCTCCATTTTAAAAAGCCGTAATGACTAGGAAAGTGACTTATTGAACTTCTTTTAAACGCCACTTTTCCTTTAAAATAATAAAATTTTGGAATACATACTATATAAATAACATAATTTTTAAAAATGTATTTCAGCCTTTTCTTATAAAGAAATATTGCCTCTTGGTTCTGTCTTGGCTGGACATATCATCTCTACTTGTCTCATGATATTTTATTTGCTACCATCTTCTTCTGGGATTGTTATTCAAGTCCATCTTATAAGGTCTTGACTTCCATCCACTAAAACTTCTAACTACTGTTTAGCCCATCATTGAAATCATAGATTTAGAGTTAGAGGGGATCTTGGAGGCTGTCTAGTACAATTCCAACATTTTATAGGTGTAGAATTAAGGTCTTGAGAAGTTTAGTGATGATGCTAAATTATAGAATTAAAATTGTAAATCAAGTCTACTTTTATTGTTCTGTTTTGATCTTCTGTAACCTAGCCAAATACAGGATAAAAAGAAAGGAAAAAAAGAAGGAAAGGAGAGAAAGAAGGAGGGAGGGGAAAAGGGAAGAGAAAAAAAGAAAAAGGGAAACAAGACAAAAAATGAAGGAAAGAAGGTAGGAAGGAAAGAAGAAAAAAAATCAGAATTTCCCCAGGCAAATATTATCTATCTTTTTAATTTCCTCTGTATTGTGATGATTTAAAATCTGTGGTTGCAGACAACTCTCTTACCTGTGATTAGACAAGTTCCTGTTTTGTTTTGTTTTTTGCATTTAACCTTTGATACAGATTAATAAAAAAAAATCCATAAAGAGGTATAAAGAGGCTTTTGCTATGAAGTCCCTTTCTCTGACAAAATCCTTTTTGTTTGATATGAGAATGAAGTTAAGGAAAGCTAAAATAAAAATGAAATAGTATTGACCTCTAACTTCCTGGACTACATTTCTGCCTTTATTGTGTATATCTGACAGAAACAAATTATTATCCAAACCAACTCAGATTTTTGGATCTTCTCCCCCACCCCCAGTCAGAGTAAATCTTCACTCTCTATATATGCCAATGTGTATCTGTACATGTAACTATCTCTTTACAAGCTCTCTTTCCCTCCCTCTTTCCATCCTTCCTCCCTCCCCCCTCTGTCTGTCTGTCTCTGACTCTCTCTGTCTCTATCATACACACACGCACACACACACACACACACACAAACACAAACATATCTTATATCTGTAAGTGATCTTGAAAAATCAATCAGCTATAGCTTTTTCCTTTGGCCTTTTTAAATTCTACAACTTTGATGTTATTGTGCCATGTGAAAACTTTATAGAAAATTTTGGTAGTATTTATTCATGACCATAATCACACTAAAATATCTGGGAGTATTGTCTCTTTATGGATGGCATTACCTCATTAAACTTGCCCCTTGTCTGACATCTTCACTTTCATGTGCCCATAACTATATTGATTCCTATATATGATCCTGTGGATGGAAAGCAATCAGTACTAGTACCTAAGATATTCATTTGGGAGAAATTGCAATAAATTGAGTTAAAAATTAATATTTTAGTCATTTGCCAATCATGGAATATAACTATAATCCTTTAAAGCTATTTTTTCTATTTCCTTATTTTAGATTTAAATACAAAATAGAAAAAGAAAAGCAATTCATGTGTACAGTAGATCAAGAGATTCAAAATATAAAAAAATAAAATTCAATTTCAAGAAAGCCTATAACATAATAAAAACCATACCTTCTGTTCAAAGCTGCCCATCTTTTCTTTACTAGCTTGTAGGTTTTATTGTTTGTTCTCTGTTATGATCTTTTTATTTTATTATTTTTTTTCCTATTCCTCTCCATGCTTCCTTAAAAAGATTTCAATTAAATACAGACATATATACAGACCAACATATATGGATACATATATACATATACATAGGTGTATATAATAAATTATTCACATATATTCATATTATATGTTCATATGCATCTATGTAAGATTGTATTATACTTGTTTGTTCTCCATTTTCTGAGGATGTATAATATGTCCCTTCATGAGTTTTTCTTATTTTTTTTAACTCCACCAACTCATAATTTCCTATACCACAGTAGCTTTATACTGTCAAGTTGTTCTAAATAGTATGAAATAATATTGATTGATATGGGTGGCATATAGTGTATTTTCCTTATTTTTCTGTTTTGAATAAATTTATTTTAGCTTTTACTCTGAGATTATGATTACTATCCCTATTTTTTCAAATAACAAATTCTATTCTTGAACTCTATTTTATATTTGTGTATATGCTTATTTCCTATCAGTCTTGACTTTTTGGATTTATTTCAAGGTAGAAACCTGCTACCTTGCCCATCTATTAACCAATCTCCCTTATTCTTTCCTCCTACTTTTTACCCTTGCCATCTTGTTTCTATCTGAATTTAGAAGACTTTTATAACCTTCCAAATATATATGCTTTATCCTGTTCCTGTTAATTTTACATACCTTATCCCATTCCTATTGATCTATGTGGTCATCTATTACCCCATTATACTATTCCATCACCCTCTTATTTCTCTATAAATTTATTTTATTTCCTTCTAAATGTATATATTACTCTCTTTTTAATACAGATCTGATGTGAATGAGGTTCCCTCTAAAAAACATTCCCTCATCCCTTCCTTCCTCTATATCTCCTTATTCTCTTACATCTTTCTGAATTTAGAAGACTTTTATTCCTTACTTAATAGATAGATATTGTTTTCTCTTTAAGCTATACCCCATGAAAGTAGGGTCCCAGAACTACTAGTTCTCCTCCATCTAATTCCTCTGTGAGAGTTCTTCCTTTCATACCTCTTTTGTATAATTACTCTCTTTACCTTTTCCTACATGGTTTTGCTTTTTAGAATCACAGCATACTTAGTTCTACCCCAAACTTTCTTTCAATTTACCCTATTACTAATGAGAATCTTAGAATAATATGGTTTACATTTCCATATACAAAAAAAAAGGAGTTTATCCTTTTTGAGTCCTTTGATGTTTACCTTAAATTTCTCTTATATCCTGTATGTCAAATTTTCAGTTACTTTCAAGTGTTTTTGCAACAAAATCCTGAAAGTCTGACAATTCATTGAATTCATTTTTTTCCCCATTAATAATTGTGCTTAACTTTGCTGATTATCATATTTTTGGCTATAACCCCAGTTGTTTTGCTCTTTGATAGATATAATGATATATTTTGAATAATAATTCAATAATGATATTGAATATAATGATATAATATATGTGAAAATATCTATATCTATCTATATCTATGTCTAGATATATAGATATATATATATATAATCTTTTATGATTTGCTCCAAGACTGAGGTCTTTTATTGTAAATAATGCTAGGTTTTGAGTCATTCTAGTTGTGACTCTGGTATATTTGAATTTTTTTCCTTGTTGCTCATGAAACATTTTCTCAATGGCTTGGAAATTTCAGAATTTGGCTATGATATTCCTCTAGGTTTTCCTCCTTTGTTCTCTTTCAGGTGTTGATCCATGATTTTTTTTCCTATTTCCATTTCCCTGTCTTTTCTAACATTTTAGGAAATTTTCTTTAATTATTTCTGGTATTATTATATCAAGATTCTTTTTTTTTATGATGGCTTTCAGATAATCTGATTATTCTAATATTTTCTCTTTTCATTATGTTCTCAAGCTCAATTGGTTCTCTTATGATATATTTCCTACTCTCTTTTATTTTTTCATTTTTTATATTTTGTTTTATTATGTCTTGGTCTCTTATAGCTTTATTGGTTTTTCCATGCCCAATCCTAATTTTCAAGGAGTCATTTTCTACCTTAAGATACTAGATTTCTGGGGTAACTTGGTGGCATAGTGGATAGAGCACCAGCCCTGAAGTCAAGCCCTGAATTCAAATCTGGCCTTATATACTTAACATTTACTAGCTGTGTGACCCTGAGCATACCACTTAACCCCAATTGCCTCAGGGGGATAAAAAGGTACTGGATTTCTTTTTTTGTTGGTTGATTTTCAAAATCTTGTTTTTCTTCAATTGTACTTTTATTTATTATTTATTTTGAAATTTTTACTTTTTACTTTTAAGATTATACAAATTAGGAACCAGGTATATAAAATTTTTCTTTATCCAAATTTGTGTGTTTTATTCTTAATTCCCATAATTGCAAAATTGATTGAACAGTATTGGTTTTATATCTATATTGATTTTTATGGTAAATTTCAAATAAATTAAGAAAAGTAAAGACCATTAGAAGAGATCGAGAATTATTATTTTCTTTTAAAAAGTATTTTATTTATTTTTTCCCAGTTACATTCTAAACATTTTTTTTTAATATTTGTTTTTAAGATTTTTGGAGTCTAGGTTCCCTCCTTTATCCCCACCCACAATTAAAAAGTGACACGTAGATATTAGCAAAAAGACTACAGAAAATCATCTCCAAGATAATACACTATGATCAAGTAGGATTTATACCAGGAATGCAGGGCTGGTTCAATATTAGGAAAACTATCAATATAATTGGCCATGTTAATAACCAAATTAACAAAAAAATATGATCATCTCAATAGATGCAGAAAAAGCATTTGATAAAATCCAACATCCATTCCTATTAAAAACACTTGAGAGTATAGGAATAAATGGACTTTTCCTTAAAATAATCAGCAGCATCTATTTAAAACCATCAGTAAGCATCATATGTAATGGAGACAAACTGCAACCATTCCCAATAAGATCTGGAGTGAAACAAGGTTGCCCACTATCACCGTTACTATTTAATATTGTATTAGAAACGCTAGCTATAGCAATAAGAGCTGAGAAAGAGATTAAAGGAATAAGAATAGGCAATGAGGAAGCCAAATTATCACTCTTTGCCGATGACATGATGGTATACTTAGAGAACCCCAGAGATTCTGCTAAAAAGTTATTAGAAATAATCCACAACTTTAGCAAAGTTGCTGGTTATAAAATAAACCCACATAAGTCATCAGCATTCTTATATATCACTAACAAAATCCAACAGTCAGAGTTACAAAGAGAAATTCCATTTAAAGTAACTACTGATAATATAAAATATTTAGGAATCTATCTGCCAAGGGAAAATCAGAAACTTTATGAGCAAAATTACAGACCACTTTTCACACAAATTAAGTCTGATCTAACCAATTGGAAAAATATTAAATGCTCTTGGATAGGGCGAGCAAATATAATAAAGATGACAATATTACCTAAACTAATCTATTTATTTAGCGCTATACCAATCAGACTCCCAAAAAACTATTTTAATGACCTAGAAAAAATAACAACAAAGTTCATATGGAAAAACAAAAGGTCAAGAATTTCAAGGGAATTAATGAAAAAAAAATCAAATGATGGTGGCTTAGCTGTACCAGATCTAAAATTATATTATAGAGCAGCAGTTACCAAAACTATTTGGTATTGGCTAAGGAATAGATTAGTTGATCAGTGGAATAGATTAGGTTCAAGGGATAAAACAGTCAACAAATATAGCAACCTAGTCTTTGACAAACCCAAAGATCCCAGCTTTTGGGATAAGAACTTACTGTTTGATAAAAATTGCTGGGAAAATTGGAAACTAATATGGCAGAAACTAGGCATTGATCCATACTTAACGCCGTACACCAAGATAAGGTCAAAATGGGTTCATGACCTAGGCATAAAGAATGAAATTATTAATAAATTAGAGGAACATAGGATAGTTTACCTCTCAGACCTGTGGAAGGGGAAGGTCTTTATGACCAAAGCAGAACTAGAGATCATTACTGATCACAAAATAGAAAATTTCGATTATACCAAACTGAAAAGTTTTTGTACAAACAAAACTAATGCAGACAAGATTAGAAGGGAAGCAATAAACTGGGAAAATATTTTTACAGTCAAAGGTTCTGATAAAGGCCTCATTTCCAAAATATATAGAGAATTAACTCTAATTTATAAAAAATCAAGCCATTCTCCAATTGAAAAATGGTCAAAGGATATGAACAGACAATTCTCAGATGAAGAAATTGAAACTATTTCTAGTCATATGAAAAGATGCTCCAAGTCATTATTAATCAGAGAAATGCAAATTAAGACAACTCTAAGATACCACTACACACCTGTCAGATTGGCTAAGATGACAGGAAAAAATAATGATGATTGTTGGAGGGGATGCGGGAAAACTGGGACATTGATGCATTGTTGGTGGAGTTGTGAACGAATCCAACCATTTTGGAGAGTAGTTTGGAACTATGCTCAAAAAGTTATCAAACTGTGCATACCCTTTGATCCAGCAGTGTTACTACTGGGATTATATCCCAAAGAGATTATAAAGAAGGGAAAGGGACCTGTATGTGCACGAATGTTTGTGGCAGCCCTTTTTGTAGTGGCTAGAAACTGGAAACTGAATGGATGTCCATCAGTTGGAGAATGGCTGAATAAATTGTGGTATATGAAAATTATGGAATATTACTGTTCTGTAAGAAATGACCAACAGGATGATTTCAGAAAGGCCTGGAGAGACTTACACGAACTGATGCTGAGTGAAATGAGCAGGACCAGGAGATCATTATATACTTCAACAACAATACTAGATGATGACCAGTTCTGATGGATCAGGCCATCCTCAGCAACGAGATCAACCAAATCATTTCTAATGGAGCAGTAATGAACTGAACTAGCTATACCCAGAAAAAGAACTCTGGGAGATGACTAAAAACCATTACATTGAATTCCCAATCCCTATATTTATGCACACCTGCATTTTTGATTTCCTTCACAAGCTAATTGTACAATAATTCAGAGTATGATTCTTTTTGTACAGCAAAATAATGTTTTGGTCATGTATACTTATAGTGTGTCTAAGTTATATTTTAATATATTTAACATCTACTGGTCATCCTGCCATTTAGGGGAGGGGGTGGGGGGGGTAAGAGGTGAAAAATTGGAACAAGAGGTTTGGCAATTGTTAATGCTGTAAAGTTACCCATGTATATATCCTGTAAATAAAAGACTATTAAATAAAAAAAAAAAAAAAAGTGACACGTAAAGTTATGTAAAACATTCCCATAAAAGTTAAATTGTGAAAGAAGACATAGATTTCCTACCCTAATTTTTGTGTCCTGCTTTCTAGAGTGCCCAAGTTGGGGTCATAAAATGTACCATGCTTTCTAGAGCCCCCATGCTGGGGGGATTAAAATATACCCTGCTAGTGGAGAAGTGATGAGGTGGGACTCCTGAGGATGATGGAAAAATGCAGTCTGTTTATTTCAAGGGCTTTCCCCTTTTTATACCTTCATATCCTTATGTAGCAAAAACATTAGGTATGGGCCCAGTACATACATGGAATCACATAAACAACTTGCTATTGTATGTAGATTGTTACCTGGTATCACTCTTCCACCTGGTGTCACTCTGCTTCAATCACAACACAGGTTGTCACCACTCTCTGACTTCTCAGGAAGGCTGAGAGCCTTAAAGGGAGATGGGGAGCTGAACCAGACATTGTTAGCAAGTTCCCTCTGGGCTGAAGGGTCTTATACCTCACCAAGAGTTTCCCCACAGACTGTGACCCTCCACACCTAATGAAAATAAAAACCTTCCTGAAAGACTAGGTGAGAGAGAGAGAGAGAGAGAGAGAGAGAGAGAGAGAGAATGCTTCAATCTGTATTCAGATACAATCAGTTTCTTCTTTGGGTATATATAGGATTTTTCTTAAGTCCTCTAGAATAGTTGTGGGTGATTGTACTCCTGAGAATAATAAAATCCTTTATAGCTGGTCATCCCAAAACATTGCTATTATTTTATATACAGTATATTTCACTTTGTTTTTAGAGGGCTTTCCAGGTTTTTTAATTTCCTGAGAGCATACTGTTCATCATTTCTCAAAGAATGATAAAATTTCATCACAAACACATACCAGATTATTGAGCCATTCTCCAATTGATTGGCATACCCTCAATTTCCAATTTTTGTCTTGATGTTAGAGCTGCTATGAATATTATTTTTCAAATAGGTCATTCCCCATTATGATTTTTTGTTTTTGTTTTTTCCTAATCTCTTTTGGTATTTATGCCTACTAGTGGTGTTGGTAGGTCAAAGGATATGCATGAATTTATAGACCCTTGGGCACAAATCATATATTTTGATTTTTTTTTATCAGTTGGAGCATGCCCCTTATTTTTTGTTTGATTGGTTCAGAACTCCACCAACTGTATTAATGTCCCAGTTTTCCTATATCCTCTCCAGCATCATCATAATCTTTTCCTATCATCAGTCAATCTGAGAAATATGTAATGTTACCAGAGAGTTGGCTTAATTTCCATTTCTCTGATCAATAGCGATTTAGAGCATTTTTAAATGATTTGATATGGCTTTAATCTTCTAAAAATTGTCTATTCATATCCTTTGACCATTTACCAATTGGATAATGGCTTGATTTTTATAAATTTGAGTTAATTCTCTATATATTTTAGAAATGAGGCCTTATCAGAACTCTTGGTTGTAAAAATTTTCCCCAGTTACTGATTCCCTTCTAATCTTATCTTCCTTTTAAAATTATTTTTAAATAATCTTTAAATTATTTTTAATTATCTCTGCTCAATCTATTTTCCAGGTCAGTTGTTTTTCCAATGAGATATTTCACAATTTTTCTATTTTTCCCAATTTTTTTGAGTTTTGCTTTATTGTATCTTGATTTTTCATAAAGTCATTACCTTCCATTTGTTCAGTTCTATTTTTAAGGAATTATTTTCCTCAATGAGCTTTTGTACCTGCTTTCTCAATTGGCCAATTTGGTTTTTTAAGTCATTATTCTACTCATTAGCAGGTTGTATTTCCTTTTGCTCAATTCTTTCCCTATTTTTCCTCTCTCTCTCTCTTATTTGATTTTCATAGTTCCGTTTGAGCTTTTCCATGGCCTGGACCCAATTCTTAGTTTTCTTGGAAGCTTTAGATATAGGAGTATTGACTTTATGATCATCTTGGTGTGTTTTCATCTTCCTTGTTACTTTCAATAATTTTCAATGGTCAGAAACGTTTTTGTCTTCTCATTTTCCTAGTGTATTACTTTGTTTTAAAATTTTTGTTAAAGTAAGACTCTTGTTTCCAGGGTGGATGGTGTACTGTCCCAAACTTTAGAGATTTTTGTGCAGCTGTTTTCAGAGATCCTTTCAGAAATCTAATCATAGATTTTTTTCTACTTTGGAGCTGTTAAGAGTGTTCCTCCCCCACTCTAGCTTTAAAATCTAGTGTGCTGGCTGGGGTTAGGGTTCCACTGATTGGGGATCCCAATGCATCCCCACCCCACTGGACTCCCACCCCATTGTCCCAGATCCTTTCTGCTGACCTTGTGAATCCTCCCAAGTGTCCCTGGGCTGAGAGGTTCAGAAGCCTCCCAGCACTTTTGCTGATTCATAGGTCCTGCTTCACTGAAGCAAGTGTCTGTGCAGGGGCTGAGGCTGAACTGGGGGTTACTCTGGGATTGTTTACTGGACTCTCACCTTGGTTCCACAGATCTTTTCTGCTGACCTTCCAGGTCCTCTTTGGTGTTTCTGGGCTAGGAGTTCTGGAAGCCACTAGTACTGCTGCTGATTCAGAAGTTGGTCTGGGCCTGAAATAGGTCTGGGACAGGGGCTACACTGGTGTGTCCTGCACTGGGATTACATGCTGGATTCCCTACCTGGTGTCACAGACCTTTTCTATTGAGCTTCTAAGTTGCCTTTGGTGAAAAATTATCTACTTTGTCTTTTTGGGTGTTATGATGCACTAAAAAGTGTTTAGAGTTATTATTTAAAGGAATTTGGAGGTATTTGATGGAGAGGTTGGGTCAGTTCCTACCTTTACTCTGCCATCTTGGCTCTGCTCTCCTGTTCATATATATTATATTATATTATATATATGGTTATATATTTAATCTTTTCTCCAGTTAGATTTAAAGCAATTTTTATACACACACACACATATATATAGTATATATGTGGATATATATTTAATCTTTTCTCCAGTTAGATTTAAAACAATTTTTTTTACATTTGTTTTTAAAGTCTTTGAGTTCCAGGTTTCCTCCCTTATCCCCACCTTATCCCCCATTAAGAAACCACATGTGAAGTTTCACAAAACATTTCCAAAAAATCATCTAGTGAAAAGAAAACAAAGATCTCCCACCCTAATGGGGAAAAAAAAACCTCAAGAAAAATAGAGAGGCAGAGGGAGAGAGGGAGAGAGAGAGAGAGAATATGTTTGAATCTATATTCAGACACAATCAGTTTCATTCTTTGTCTGGGTATGGATAGGATTTTTCATCATATGTCCTTCAGAGTAATCATGAATCATTATACTGCTGAAAACAGCAACTCATTTACAGGTGGTCATTCCAGAACATTACTATGACTTTATATACAATACATTTCACTTTGTTTGAGTTCAAGGAGGACTCTCTAGTGTTTTTTTTTCTTCTGAGAGCATCCTGCTCATCATTTCCCATAAAATAATATTCTGTCACAAACATATACCCCATTTTATTCAGCCTTTCCAACTTGTGGGCATCCCATAAATTTCCAATTATTTTTGCCCTGAGAAAAGAGTTGATACACACACACACACACACACACACACACACATATATATGTATGTATTCATGCCTAGTAGAGGTATTGTTAGATCAAAGGATATGCATGGTTTTTAAGCCCTTTGAGCATAGATCATATCTTTTGATTGGGACATGGCTCTTTTCTTATAAATATGACTCAGTTCCCTCTATGTTTAAAATGAGGCTTTTTCTTTTTTTTTTTTTTGATTGTTTAGATCTAACTTTATTTGTTTTGTATATATATATATACATATATATATATATATATATATATATATATATATATATCTTTTTATTTACAAGTTCTATGCTTGGGTAATTTTACAGCATTGACAATTGCAAAACCTTTTGTTCGAAATTTCCCTCTCCTTTCCCCCTCCCCCTTCGCCAGATGGCAGGTTGGCCAATACATATTAAATATGTTAAAGTATAAATTAAATACAACATTAGTATACATGTCCAAACAGTTATTTTGCTGTACAAAAAGAATCTGACTTTGAAATAGTATACAATTTGCCTGTGAAGGAAATCAAAACTACAGGCAGACAAAAATAGAGGGATTGGGAATTCTATGTAATGATTCATAGTCATCTCTCAGAGTTCTTTCACTAGGTGTAGCTGGTTCAATTCATTACTGCTCTATTGGAACTGATTTGGTTCATCTCATTGTTGAAGAGAGCCACGTCCTTCAGAATTGATCATCATATAGTATTGCTGTTGAAGTATATAGTGATCTCCTGGTCCTGCTCATTTCACTCAACATCAGTTCATGTAAGTCTCTCCAGGCCTTTCTGAAATCATCCTGTTGGTCATTTTTTACAGAACAATAATATTCCATAATATTCATATACCACAATTTATTCAGCCATTCTCCAATTGATGGGCATCAACTCAGTTTCCAGTTTCTGGCCACTACAAAGAGGGCTACCACAAAAATTTTTGCACATTAAGGTCCCTTTCCCTTCTTTAAAATCTCTTTGGGATATAAACCCACTAGTACCACTGCTGGGTCAAAGGGAATGCACAATTTAATAACTTTTTGAACATAGATCCAAATTGTTATCTAGAATGGCTGGATGTATTCACAGTTTCACCAACAATGTAGAAATGAGGCTTTTTCAAAGAAACTTGATTTAAAATTCTTTTTTATAATTTCTATTGCTAACTATTTCCCCCAAATATTCTCTCTGCCTTTCACCCTGTCTATCCTCAAAAAGTGTTTTGCTACTTATCACTTTGTCCTCTCTTTTATTACTTTTCCTCCCCTCCAGTAACCCATTCCCTTCTTATTTTCCTACAGGATAAAATAGATTTTGATTCCCATATTAAATGTGTATGTTATTTCCTCTTTCTGCCAATTCTGATGAGAGTAAGGTTTACTCCTTTCCCTCTCTTCCCCCTCTTTTTCTCCACTGTAAAAACTTTTTCTTGCTTCTCTCTCTCTCTCTCCCTCTCTCTCTCTCTTTATTTTTGCTGAGGCAATAGGGGTTAAGTGATTTTGCTTAGGGTCATGTAGCTAGGAAGTGCTGTTAGGGGGCAGATTTGAATCAGATACTCCTGACTTCATGGCTGAATCCACTTCTATCTACTTTAGCAACTAGCTGCTCCTCTTTTAAAAAAATCTTTTTATGGCAGATAATTTACCATTCCACTTCTCCCTTTCCCTTTCTCCTAGTTCATTTCTCTCACATTCCTTAATTTCACCTTTTTTGAAAAGATATTATGTCTCCATATTCAACTTATACCTGTACCCTCTGTCTATATGTACTTCTTCTAACTTCCATAATAATGAAAAATTCTAATGTAATCAGATAAACCTTATTAAGTCCCTTAAGATATTAGTTTCCTTATTACCTTATGCTTTTCTAGAGTCCTCTATTTGAAAATCAAATTTTTCATTCACCCCTGATCATTTCATATCAAATGCTTGAAAATCCTTTCTTTCATTGAATAAACACTTTTTTCCCTGAAGGATTATACTTAGGTTTGTTGGGTAGGTGATTCTTGGTTGTAATGCTAGTTCCATTGTTCTCCAGGATATCATATTCCAAGCCTTCTTATCCTTTAATGTAGAAACTACAGAGTCTTGTGTTTTTCTGACTGCAGCTACACTATACTTGACTGGAATTTTTCTCCTCATTAGTTTTTTGTATTTCCTTTTGCACCCCCTCTCAATTATTTTTCTAATTTTTCCTTTGATTCTCTTAACTTAATTTTCAAATCCCTTTTCAACTATTCCATGGCCTGAGACAACTCTTATTCTTTTTGGGAGGCTTTGCATGTGGGAGCTTTGAATTTATCTTCTTCTGATTGTGTTTTTTTTTTAATCTTCTTTGTCACCATAGTAACATATACACTATTCTATATGTTTGCAATATTTTTTTTTTATCTAAGAGTTCTGGAATTTGGCTGTAATAATCCTGGGAGTTTTCATCATTGGATCTCTTTCAGGATGTGATCAGTGGATTCTTTTAATTTCTATTTTACCATCTGCTTCTAGAATATTAGGTGTATTTTCCTTGATAATTTCTTGAAAAATGATGTCCAGGCTTTTTTTTTTAATCATGAATTTCAGGTAGATGAGTAATTTCAAAATGATCTCTCCTGGATCTATTTTCCAGGTCAGTTGTTTTTCCAATGAGATATTTCATATCCCCCCTCATTTTCCCCCATTTTTTGTGTTTTCCTTTATGGTATCTTGATTTCTGTTGAAGCCATTGGCTTCCATTTGCTCAATTCTAATTTTTAAATAATTATTTTCTTAGATACTAATAGAATTGTTACACATTCATATAGAATTCAACTCCCCCAAAACAGGTTTACATTTTATTAAGGAATTAGAGTTTTGAATAAATTATAAATGCAGATAAATTACTATTTTGATCAAATAAATAATTGTAAAATAATTAATACAAAAGAGCTTTTGTATCTCTTTTCCCAATTGGCCAATATGGCTTTTTACTGAATTTTTCAACTCATTAGTTTTTTGTATTTCCTTTTGCACCCCCTCTCAATTATTTTTCTAATTTTTCCTTTGTTTCTCTTAACTTAATTTTCAAATCCCTTTTCAACTATTCCATGGCCTGAGACAATTCTTATTCTTTTTGGGAGGCTTTGCATGTGGGAGCTTTGTCTTTCTTGTCACCATAGTAACTTTTTATGGTCAGAAATTTTGTTTTCTGTTGTATGCTTATAAGGCTCTGTTTTCAGGGTAGAGGGTGCATTGTCCCAAGCTTCAAGGGTTTTGTGCAACTGTTCTCAGAGATGCTTTTAGCTATCTGACAACAGGCACTCTTTTCTGCCCTGCAGCTGTTAGGAGTGCCCCTGACCCATTGTAACTGTAAGATCTAGTGGAATAATGCAGCAGAGTCCTGCTCTGCTGTTGCTGGGACTGGGGTTATGGTAGTACAGCCTATGCTGGGATTGCGTTCTGGACTCCCACCCTGGTTCCACAGACCTTTTCTGCTGACCTTTCAAGTCTTCTTTGATGTCTTTAAGATGAGAGGTCTAGAAAATACCGGTGATGCTACTGATTCAGAGGTGGCATAGGAACACGGCTGGGGTCAGGGCTGGGGCTATGCTAGTGCAGCTTCATTGGGACTTCAGGATGGACTCCCATCCTTATCTGCAGACCTTCTAAATTGCTTTTGGCTAGAAAATGTTCTACTCTGTCTTTTGGGGTGTTTTGATGCTCCAAAATTTGTGTAGAAACATTATTTAAAGTAATTTGGATTGTCTGTCCTCTTGACTATGCCTCTCTGAATTGTTCTTATTTAAAAAATCCTCAATCTCTTTCTTTCGATTTTTAAAGTCTTTTTGAGTTCTTCTATGAATTTTATTTGTATAGCTGATGATTTTATGTTACTTTTGGGGTAGGAGAGGCTTTTTTTTTTTGTGCTTCAGTGTCCTCCTTTGAAGAGGAACATCAGTTTTCTACTTCCCCATAGTGACCTTTTATGATTGAATTCTTTCTCTTTTACTTGCTCATTAAATATATATATATATATATATATATATATGTATATAAAACAGCTTGCTATTATAATCCCTCTAGTCCTGGAGTGTGGGTGAATGGTGATTCTAACGTCAGGTCTTAAATTCTCCAATCTGACCTGATACCAAAACTATGAATTCTACCCTCTTTCAAGTGCCCATAGCCAACAGCATTTTTGCCTCATTTTTGCACTTACTGAGGATGTACTCATTCCTTCTTGCCTAAGGTTGCATCTTGGCAGCACAGCTGTTCTGGCATCTCTTATCACCAGAGGTTTCATCAATCTTCTGACACTCAGGTGCTCCCATTCTCCATACTATGTAGGAGGTGAAAATTCCCATTGATGGGGAGAAGGCTACTTCCCAATCTGGCTAGCCCCAGGACTCATCACTTGCAATTTCAATGGAGCCAGCCTGGAGGTATCATACTTCATTTGAGCCAAACCTTAGTCCTGGGATCTTTCTTCGGATATTCTCAGGTTGTCCCAAGAGGTTGTCTCCAAACTATCAAATTCCTATTGTACTCCAATTCTTCTTTATTTTTATTGCTCTGTGTTTGCCCTGAGGTGCTATTTTGTCTTGTTTGTGGAGGAAATATGGAGTATTTAGAATTTTCTGACCTCCTCTGTCACCTCAGAGTCATATATATATATATATATATATATATATATATATATATATACACACACACACACACACACACACACGTAATCTTTTACCAAACACATTGCTCTGTTTGTTTTGAACTAGGTGATATAGGGCATTTGAGAAAGAGAATTCTTTCAAAAGTTTGGTAGAAAAGTAAATTTAGTTTTTGTTAGCATTTCACATATGGCTCAAGATAAGATATGACAGTAGATTATATAAAGTGTGGAAAATATATTTGCTTATATTTCAGTTATTGAAAGGGAATCTCTCCACTGATTTTTAGCCAATGGCATATTTAATCTCCTTCAAAGATTAAAATGTTTCAATGTGCCCTTTATAGTGAATCATTTTAAGATTTCTTATTTTCTTTTAAATAATTGTAACTTAAGAGGTCCAGATATTATCCTTGGAATATTCATTAGAATGTTTTCCATTAATAATTTCCTGAAATATTAATAGACACTATGTAATATATTTCTTGAGAATATGAATAAGCAATATTTTAAAATTGGTTTAAGTTCCATCATTTTGGTAGATGATTGGGAATATAGGAGAGATAGAATAGTTTGCTGGTGCTAGCCATGAACTTGCTCACATGCATATGTTGCTCATATGTTCTAATGCCATTGTTGTAATGCCATAGGCAGGAAGGAATAGCAGTATTAGTAATAGGAGGAGGAGGAGGAGGAGGAACATCTGACATTTGTATAACACTTTAAAATCTTTGAGATAGTGTGTATATGCCATTTCACTGTATCTCATAACATTCCTGTAAAGTAAACACAGATCATGTTATCCTTACCTTTTATATGAGGAAATTGAGGCTCAAAGAGATATGAACAACAATCTTGGATCCTGGCTCTATTAATCAATTTGATATGATTTTATGTCAGGGTAGTGATTATAAATTTTGCATATTGGGCCCCAGAGCTGTGAGCTAAAGATTCTAAATACACTTTTTTAATCATAGTAAATTAACTAAGGATCCTCTACCCTTGTTTTTCCTTATCATGGTGACCAAGTGTAATGTAGCAGAGATGGCTCAATTACATGGAAAGTTCTTCAAATTATTTTCATGCCTTTGGAGAAGTCCTTCTTGTCCAATATGAGCAGCCGACTATCTTATGATTAACTTGTCACCACCTAGATAGTAGAGATATTCCTTGCTTCATCTAACTTGTGATCCTGTTGACATTTTATTTTGCTTATTTTAGCTTATGCATTATATGACAACAAAATTATTATGCATTTGGTTTAGCCATTTTTGAATGTCTAAATATCTAGCCCTCTATTAAATAGGGCTCTTGAAGAAAGGGTAATCTCAGATTGTGAGAAAGTTCTGATATCCCATGAAAAAGGACAGTGGATCTTTTAATAAGATGTCTTTGGCTCAGAACTCTGCTTCAGTCTCTTTTATTCTAGGTGGGACAATTTTAATCCCCGCAGATACCTGCATGTCATCACAAATTAGTCATTGTAAAAGGCAGCACCTTCCTGACTCTAAAATCAGCATAATCTTTCTTATCCTTTTTAATGAGCAATAAACTATGAAATTTTAACACATGTAGAGTTTAGTGTTTTGATCAAATAAATTAACAACAAAATTAAATTTAATGATAACCACAAACATTGTTGTACAGTTTAGTAATCAGGCAATAAATAACAAGCAATTCACACTAATTTCAATGACACCTATATTTATGTTTTTCTCTTCTTTATTAATTACCTAATATCTATAACCAGTCTTGAAAATAATAATGATAATGTCAGAAGCAACACAAAACTATTTTAAGATGTACAGTGTATTTTATCCACACCAAATCTATATAGTATAAGTAGAAGTGATAGGTATTGTGTCTCATTTTATAAATTAGGAAACTGGAAACTCATTGTTACACCTCAGAAGGCAGGATTCACACAGTCTTTTGCCTTGAAGTTCAGAACTCTTGCTACAATTTCAGCAGTAGCAGCAGCAGCAACAGCAGAAGCAGCAAAAGCAGGAACAGCTGAAGCAGCAACAGCATTCAGATATTGTCATCTGAAGAGTGAGAATTGTTACACATTCATATATAGAATTCAATTCCTCCCAAACAGGCTCCCATTTTATTAAGGAATTAGAGTTTTGAGTAAATTATAAATGCAGATAAATTACTATTTTTATCAAAAGAGGGAATTATAAAGAAGGGAGTCACTAAGTTTGAGGAAATGAAGATATCAAAGGGTAAAAGGAAGATAGGGATCAGAAGACAGTTTTGCTACTGTATTCGTTTTGGTTGTTTCCTGCATACCAACAAATACAATCCATGCACGTTGTTTCTTTAGTAGACTAGTACTTATTAACCTTAATGGAAATGATAATATTGCCTCTTGACCCCTACAAACTTTGACATGTGCTATTCACTCCCTGGCCCACTAAATCTTATCTTTTTAATTTTTGACATGCATGTCATAGTATAACCTATATTCTACAATACACTGAGAAGATGGAAAGATCATGCAATTGATAAATGTCAATTTAGGAGATGAGAGAAGATTTAGTTTGAGGAATTGTTCATTGGATGGTAGGAAGAAAAATAATTTAATTTCCTAGCCTTGGGTCCAAAACGCTATCTGAAGAAAAATATTTATTTGATTATCCTTTTAGTAAGTCCAAATTCTTTTATATTAGAAAATTGCAAGTTCTCCAGCTGTTATCTGTTGATCTAAAGTTGAATTGCCACAAGGGACGTTTTTCCTTCTCAGACAAGTCATATGACTCCTGTCCAGAAATTGCTTGTTAACCCTTTTCCTGAAGTGAATTAAATTGAACACATGCTACAATATTTATATAGTGCTAACTCTGCAAGTAGATATGGAAAATGTGATTCCTGACCTCAAAGGCTTCTCAGTGTGATAGCAGAGACAGGACAGAAGTATAAGATATCTACAATGGAAGCATGTAAACAAATACCTGACCAATTACAACAGCACAGAAGTGTATATGTTAGTGCTGAGGGGCTGCCAGAAGGAATGAACTCATCACAACTATATGCATTTGAGAAGGAAAGAATATGCATGCTCAGCTACCCATTCCTATATACAATAAATGCTTTCTTTATGGAGTTAGTCAAAATCCTTATTGGTTTGCTATGTTTTGAATCTGAGCAAAAGCAGTGGCAAATAAATTACATGGCATACAGGGCCTGGAGTTCTGTAACTCCTATTTGCTGAATGTTGACTTTAATCTGTCTTGTTTTCTATTATTAAAAATTATAGTTTTCCCCAATGTGAACAGTACAGAAGTGAATTCCCATCCTTGGAAGAAAACAGATGAGAACCAGTTTTTCTTTATCTCTAATACCCCTGCCAAATAGGAGACTGTGAAATTTTAACCTATTTGAGACTTTTGAAGTTGTGGTTTTTCATCTACTAGCTCAATAACATCATTAATTAGATTTTTTGTTTCCTTTCTGGGAACAGGGGTATCTACTTTTGTCTCATGAAGCAATTAAAGTAAATTTTTGAGTTAACTATTCATGAGCAAGTGGCTATCTCTTTTTGAATTGTGTCCTTTATCACTATGTTACACAAAGGACAAAATCACCTCAGCTACTTTGTGGTTCTGCATTTTTATCTTAATATTAAGTCATAAAAAACCATATGCATGGGGAAAAGAAGATCTTTTGACATGTCATATTTTTAAAATCTTCTTTAAGTGTTGATAAAATGACTGTGCATAGCTTTGATTATTATTTTAAATTTTCTTTCCTCCTCTTTTACCTCTCCTTCCATTTGAAATATCTTAAAAAGAAAATAAATGAAAAATAGAAAATAACTGGCACAAGAACCAAAGCTGAATTCTACTATAGCCTGCATTTTTTTCTAACTTCTATTTTTTGGCATAACTATATTTGATTAGTAGTTCAAAGTGCTTTTTTTCCCATTGCTACCCGTTTCCTTTCTTACTACTTCTAAATTTCTCCACCCCTAACAAAGGGTAAACAAATGTGCTTGTTTTGCAGAAACATTCTATACTAAAATGGATCCACAATTTCATCTCTGTGAATGTTCCCTTCATTCATGCTGATCTATCCAGTACTTCTTGTGCATATCTCATATCTGCATATAAATTCAGCACAGGGGATCCATCCAACATTCTGTGTTTTTAATATTGTTTTGAAATGATAAGTCTGACAGGCGAGCATCTGTTTCTATTATATTCCTTACTCTTAATTTATATTTGTTTTTTAATCTTAGATTTCTTTGATGACTTGCTTTAATTGCTTTTTTCTATATTTTCATATCATTTTATGGTATTGCCTGTGGACATTCACCCCATGTACCTCTTGAATTTCTTCATTATCCTTTGAATGATACTCATTTTTAATTCTTTGCATGATTTGCAACTAAACAACATTTATGCAAAATTGTTTCTGAAATGTAAACTATTATTTCAGGTAGAAGTCAATATTCTTTAATATATTTATGTTTATTAATTCTCAAATGTAATCCTGCCAACTTTTTTCTTTATATTAAGTTCCTGATTCATTTTGTTGTCTATATCTAGTATCTGTTAAAGTTATGCTTATATTGAGAGATAAGTTCTAAAAGTTATAAATTGATGTTGTAATCTGGCTAATAGTCATTCTTCCTTCACATTTCTCCACCAGTATAGATAATTTGACTAAATCATTCTGAGCACTTCAGAATCTTGTCTTGGAGCTTGATACAATCAGCATACCATTGTTCATAAACAGGATATTGGGAGGACCTTTCTATTTAATTCATATCATATGATTTTTAATAACAATTTTCAAAAGAAATAATAGAACAACTAAAAATCTCCACAAGAAACATGGAGCCATTTTAAACCTGCATGATCTAATAAGAGTGCTGGACAATACAGACAGCGTTTGCTATGCACAAGTCACCAAATGGTAATTCTCAGAGTTGGACACAATCTCAGATATCTCTCAGAGTCCAACCACTATCTATATAAAAATCAATTCTCTAACTACCCAACAAATGACTATCTATCCTCTACTGAAAAACCTTTAGTGATCTGGTAGAGACACCTGTCAACTTTACTAAAATTATGAATTGTAGTGGTTGTGAAATGAATTATTCATCAACTATTTATTAAGCACCCATTCTGCTGATCACACTATACTATGTATGTGGGGTATACAAAAGGCATGTAAGACCTGGACTTACTTTCTAAAAGTTTATAATCTTTTGGGGAAGATAAGCATCATAATGGCATGGGATAATAGAGAAGATAGCTACATAGATGTAGATAGATTGGTAGAACATTTATTACTGTGTTCCAGGCATTGTGCTAAGGGCTGGAGATACAAATATTAGCAAGACTGAATTTGTCTTCAATAGCTTATATTTTAATGGGAGTTGGAAAGGGAAAGGGAATGGAATGCACAAGGGTATGGTCTAAGGATGGCCAAGATATAAATTTAAAGCCTCAATCCTGATAGAGAATTTTACATTTGATCAAGGAGGTGAGGTGCAGCCCTTGAATTTATTCTCACTCTGCTATTTACTTTCTTTAGGCAAATCAATTCATCTCTCTTAGCCTGTTTCCTCACCTGTTAAAATGAGGAGAGGGATTAGATGGCATTTGTAGCTTTTTTTAAATCTATAAATCCTAGAAGGAACTTTATAAAAATACCAGTAAATAGCTCTCAGCTTTTATTTCTTCCCCTACCCACAAATGTTTTGGTGCCTCTTTGAAACCTATAAATGTTACCTGATATGTCTGTATAGCAAGCCATAGTGGGAATTGACAGCAACAAAAAGGTTTAAATATATTTCACTGACAGCCTCAGAAAACACTAGTATGAGGTAGAGAAGAGGTTGAAGAAAGTTATTTTTCCTAACCCAGGTGGTAGTCAGGACTAGAAAGCCGGCAGAGAAAAGTAAATAAAAACTTTCAAGTACTAAGCCCATTTAGATATCACCTAGATGGAACTATGAAGCAAATGAAAAATTAAGACAAAAATGGGACAATTAGTTCCCAAATATTTAGTCTTGTTAGATACAGGCTTATGTAGGTTCTCTTAAACCCTTGTCTCTTTACCAACACCTCTCTGCAGTCCCTTTTCTCCTAATCCTTTTAGATAAAACCTGAGTAGGAACAGTAAGCAGTAAGGAAGAACATAGATTTATCAAATGGCAATGAAAAAAACCTGAGACAAACAAATGGTAGAAAAAGCTATGGAATCAGGACTTCAGTACTCAGTGGCCCAAAGGATTAGTGGTTTCGGCATAAAAAGAACCTTTTTCTATCTTTGTGGTTTCAGCATTAAAAAGAACCTTTTTCTATCCTTGTTCCAAAGGCTCTTAAATACATGAATATTAACTCAAAGAATCTATTTTTGTTGTTATCATTATTATTTAGCTGTATTTTTTACTCATCATGAATTTATTCTCAGTGCTCATTTTGATAGCTCTTGGTTGAGTGTTTATGGTACATTGTTTAAAAGTTTTGGTTGGTTATGAATTTTTTTTTATTTTTAATTTGTAACTTTCCATAATACTTTAAAGCATCTGGTTTTAAATTTTCGTCATGTAATTGGCATAAGTTTTCCAATTCTGATGAGAAATGATAATTAAGTTCCATATGTATTAAAATCAGATAGGGATGCAAAAGATCTCTTTGATTTAGTAAACTGGATCTAATCTGGAGGGGGCCAACAAGTGAACGATTACGATTGGGAATTTAATGTCAAGATGACAGTTAAAAATCAAAAACAAACACAAACACCCAAACAACCCATAATAATTTGAAAACACTGACTCAATAAATGAACATTAATCACAGGACAGTGGGGTTTCATTTCCATACTGAAACAAATCACATCTGTCCTCTCAGCTGGTCTATACATGAGTCATTGGTTTTTTCAATTTATGAAATGAAGAAAAGCCATTAATGTTTTGTAGTCAGATAAAAGTAAATTTTCAAGCCTTTAAAAATTGTATCAACTATTTTAACTAGTTGAGTTTCGGTGTTGTCAGATTATTTTAACAAAGCTGCCAGAGGAAGCTCATCAAATTTCTGTCAGTCTCAAAACACCATCCCCCAAAACCACAACCAAAAACAACTGTTATGTCAATGGAGAATGATAAAATTTCACTGGGGACTAGCACAATTTAAGAACAGACTTGCAGTGAATACCAAGCATGACAAAGGAGCAGACACACTTTGTTGTCTAGACAGTTGAGGGAGGTAAACCACAGCCTCAGACACTTGAAGAAATGTGGGCAGATTTCATCACTGAATTAATAAGGATAAAATAGGGACTTGGGCATTTGAAATTAACAATTAAATTGAGATTCAATAATTGCATATCCATGTCGACTAAGTTTGTGATTAGTTTATCTATATTTATAATATTATACTTTTGTATTTAACACTCACTACAATTTCATTAAAGTTCAGCGACTGACCATTTGTCCTTTATTTCTGAAAATATACTCAAGAGAATATTTTTGACAATTGCAAAGAGATGGCATCTAGCTATTCCAAGGAGGTCTTAGGGTTCTACAGTTAGGATATCCTAAATCAAAAAGAAAATACTCCTCTGTCCTTTGCTATGATAAGGGAAGGCTTGAGTTAGGGGAAAATGTGCAAAAAGCAATATCCATCTGTCATAGGAGGTACTATAGCACGCTGCTTGGATTGAAGAGGAACATAACCTTCCTTTTCCCTGCTGGTTTGACAAAGTTTGAGCCTGTCATAAAAGTGCACAGTTTGAGACAATCTTCCTACCGTACTTGTTTAGGCCTGGTCTATCTATCAGACTTCTGAGGCTATCTGTATGCTATCTACTCGCTACTCTTGATCAATGATTTTACATTTTTTAAATGCTCAGCCCTGGAACATTATTTTAGTCCACTCACAGCTTTAATGGCAGAGGGGCACAGGGAAATAAATTTAGCCAATAAGTGAATGACCTCATGTCTGGTAGTTGTTCACCTTTGTTCATAAGGGTCTGGAAGAATGGTGTGAGTCATTTCAAAGGCAAGGACATTGTATTATGTCTCTTCCTTACTTCTGTTACACACTTTGTAAAATACCATGCAATTCTAAATATACCTATTGAATTTCTTCTGTTCCTAGGAATGTTGAGAGATCCAAAAGAACCATAAGGCATTGCCTTTGATTTCAAGAAGTTTATGATTTCATTAGGAAAGCCATTTTTAGGTACATAAATCTGAACAATTTAAAACTATAATAAAATGCTAAATCGTGTGATAGAAACAATAGAAATTTAGAAAAGAAGAAAATAGTAATGTGGACTGAAATAGTTTGAGAGAATCTACCTTTATGAAAAAGACAGAGCTTGAATTGGACCCTGAAGGATATGTAGTTCTGTACTGGTCTCAGAGGCTCTTGGGAAGTATAGAAAGGAGGCTGAAGAATTCTATGGAATGAAAGAAACCCTGCAAAGTGAAGGTACAAATGTGTGTGAACCACGGGAACCAATAACAAGTAGAGGATACTGCTCCCCTGCAGTGACCATAATCCTGAAATAACTGGAGTCTTGTTTGCCTTGCTTGCTAAAACACTTATAGGTGATTCATTCAGCTAGAATTCTATGTTCATCTAAAAATGCCTTCCTCATAATGCTGCTGGAAGCTGGTAGATTGAACTACTTTTCATTTCCCTTATTGTTTACTTGGAGTTTCTTGTTCTTTTAAGTATTGCATTTTCCTGTTTTTTTTTTTTTTTTTCTTCTCTGATGAGTTTTTTTCTTTAGGTATTTATTATATTCTCAGAATGTGTCTATTATAGAGGATATAGATAGAGGTACTGGGACCTAAGAATATTTCAAGTGAGAGGAACCAGTTTTTACCCATTAATTAATTAGAAAAATATTTCTTCCCTAATTGACACTATTAAGCTCTCTGGCAAAGAACAAGCTAAATCCTTGGGACTATTTGCCTTGGATTCTAAAGAAAAACTATGAATGATCAAACTGAGTAAGAAATAGCTTGAACACAAAACAATAACAATTGTAATTTTCATTAGGTATTTAGGGAATAATCTGACCAGCTTAGCTAGAATGCCAGATCTTGAATTTTACTGAAGGGAAACAGAATTATGTGTCCATTTCACAATTTTTTGTCTTTTTATTAATACCTCAGGAATTTCTGAATCTAATTTTTAAAGGAATTGATACTCTGCTTTCTCAATGGGACATATGTGGGTCTGAGTAGGTAGTCCAAATTACTTCTTGGAATAATAGTTGTCCAATTCAGTCATTTGTTCATCATGTTACTTAGTTTATTTAAAATTCCAGACGATAGTCTTCCAAAATAGTTTTCCATTTTATCCCTTAGAATTTTCTGCTCTATTTTGTGAAGGCTGCTCCTAAATCACTACCATGTTTTCTATCTATAAGTCTATACAGTATGTGCTTGGGGAGTGTTCTTGGGGACCAGAGTGTAAATCAAGCTCAGCTTGTCACATAGCTGCTGAGACACCTTATCTCTTCTCCATCCTTCCTGGCACATACTGCTGTTTCAGCACTTCCCAATCAGCTTTGTCCATTGTGGTAAAATCAGATATACACTGTGTGATAAAACAGGTTGCACAGAGGCAATTCATCCATGCCCTGCCTGTCTGATAAAGAGCAATGCCCTAAGGCCTGCTGTACAAAGAAGGTAATATGATTTTTGGAACATTGGGAAAGTCTTCTCTTGCTACTGCCCAAATTATCTTTTCAAATTTTCTTTCTAATTCTGAATTTCATAATTTTATTTACATTGAAATGAAAATGTTCTTGGGAGAAATAATAATAACACATTACTGTTTTTAAGTTATGTTAAATACTTAGGGAGTTGGGAAAATGTCACATGAGGGCATTGAAAATGGGGAAACGAAAAGTATAGAAGATACCAGGCATCAGAGAAGAAAGAAGACTAAACATACACTGGACCTTCATAAATTTTTCTAGGGATGACCCTGTATATGATTCGTATTATGAGCCTTAGAATCTGTCTAGTTTAACTTTATCATTTTGTTCTTGCAGAAACTTTTAGTGGTAGAGTTAATATTTTACCCCAGACTTTCTGTCTTTATACTTTCTCTCTCCCTCTCTTCCTCCTCCTCCTCCTCCTCTTCTTTCTTGTCCTCTTCCTCCTCTTCCTTCTCTTCCTCTTCCTCTTCCTCCTTCTCTCTCTTTCTCCCCAACCTCTCTATTTCTCCCCCCTCTCTCTTTCTTTCCTTCCTCCCTCCCATTTTTTCTTTCTTTCTCTCTCATTTCCCCTTCCCTTCTCCCTTCTCTTTCTTTATTTTTCCTTTCCCTTATCCCTTTCAATCCCCCTTACATCTTCTCCCTATCTCCTAAAAGTTCAGCTATTATTAGTATTTTAAAGGATGAATCCAAAAATCTTCCAAATGGGGCATACATATGCCTAACCTTCTCTGTATCAGCAGGCAATATGAGATATATGTTAGTACTAGGAAGGCCTAGAAAGATCTTTCAATCTTCATGGTTTCTTTTCTTCCCCTAGGAAAGCAGTTTTTCCCCTTTGTGTTACTACTGACTTTTGAAAATTCTGAAGACAAAAATAAGTGAAGAAATAGAATAGCACGGAACTTTTCTGGGGATATATGGAAGTATATTGGATACATTAGAATACTCAATAAAATAAGCATCTTGCACAGTCCTAGATGCTAAAAGAAATTCAGAAAGGCCTAAAATAATCATATAAAGGATTTTAATACAATTTAATATATACCACATTTCCTTTTCTATTCCTTTGTTTTATTTCATGGGGGGTTTGTAAAAGAATAGCTTAATGTTGTTGCTGTAAGGAATGGTAATTTTCCTTTAGCCTTCGAGGATGGGTAGATCAAGAAATAGACGTCATAATAAATAAAAAACATAAAAATATTATCAAAAATATGAATAAGGTAAATGCACATTTAGTAGAGTTAGTGGAATAATCAGTACTACAATAATTTGGAAGATAGATCTTTTTTATTTTTTTATTTATTTTATTTTTTTTTATTTAATAGCCTTTTATTTACAGGATATATACATGGGTAACTTTACAGCATTAACAATTGCCAAACCTCTTGTTCCAATTTTTCACCTCTTACCCCCCTACCCCCTCCCCTAGATGGCAGGATGACCAGTAGATGTTAAATATATTAAAATATAAATTAGATACACAATAAGTATACATGACCAAAACGTTATTTTGCTGTACAAAAAGAATCAGACTCTGAAATATTGTACAATTAGCTTGTGAAGTAAATCAAAAATGCAGGTGTGCATAAATATAGGGATTGGGAATTCAATGTAATGGTTTTTAGTCATCTCCCAGAGTTCTTTTTCTGGGCATAGCTAGTTCAGTTCATTACTGCTCCATTAGAAATGATTTGGTTGATCTCATTGCTGAGGATGGCCTGGTCCATCAGAACTAGTCATCATATAGTATTGTTGTTGAAGTATATAATGATCTCCTGGTCCTGCTCATTTCACTCAGCATCAGTTCGTGTAAGTCTCTCCAGGCCTTTCTGAAATCATCCTGTTGGACATTTCTTACAGAACAGTAATATTCCATAATATTCATATACCACAATTTATTCAGCCATTCTCCAACTGATGGACATCCATTCAGTTTCCAGTTTCTAGCCACTACAAAAGGGCTGCCACAAACATTCGTGCACATACAGGTCCTTTCCTTCTTTATAATCTCTTTGGGATATAATCCCAGTAGTAACACTGCTGGATCAAAGGGATACAGTTTGATAACTTTTTGAGCATAGTTCCAAACTACTCTCCAAAATGGTTGGATTCTTCACAACTCCACCTAACAATGCATCAATGTCCCATTTTTCCCACATCCCTCCAACAATCATCCTTATTTTTTCCTGTCATCGTTAGCCAATCTGACAGGTGTGTAGTGAGTATCTTAGAGTTGTCTTAATTTGCATTTCTCTGATTAATAATGACTTGGAGCATCTTTTTCATATGACTAGAAATAGTTTCAATTTCTTCATCTGAGAATTGTCTGTTCATATCCTTTCACCATTTTTCAATTGGAGAATGGCTTGTTTTTTTATAAATTAGAGTTAATCTCTCTATATATTTTGGAAATGAGGCCTTTATCAGAACCTTTGACTGTAAAAATATTTTCCCAGTTTATTGCTTCCTTCTAATCTTGTCTGCATTAGTTTTGTTTTGTACAAAAACTTTTCAGTTTGGTATAATCGAAATTTTCTATTTTGTGATCAGTAATGATCTCTAGTTCTGCTTTGGTCATAAAGACCTTCCCTTCCACAGGTCTGAGAGGTAAACTATCCTGTGTTCCTCTAATTTATTAATAATTTCATCTCTTTATGCCTAGGTCATGAACCCATTTTGACCTTATCTTGGTGTACGGCGTTAAGTATGGATCAATGCCTAGTTTCTGCCATATTAGTTTCCAATTTTCCCAGCAATTTTTAGCAAACAGTAAGTTCTTATCCCAAAAGCTGGGATCTTTGGAATTGTCAAAGACTAGGTTGCTATGTTTGTTGACTGTTTTATCCCTTGAACCTAATCTATTCCACTGATCAACTAATCTATTCCTTAGCCAATACCAAATAGTTTTGGTAACTGCTGCTCAATAATATAATTTTAGATCTGGTACAGCTAAGCCACCTTCATTTGATTTTTTTTCATTAATTCCTTGAAATTCTTGACCTTTTGTTTTCCATATGAACTTTGTTGTTATTTTTCTAGGTCATTAAAATAGTTTTTGAGAGTCTGATTGGTATAGCGCTAAATAAATAGATTAGTTTAGGTAATATTGTCATCTTTATTATATTTGCTCGCCCTATCCAAGAGCATTTAATATTTTTCCAATTGGTTAGATCAGACTTAATTTGTGTGAAAAGTGGTCTGTAATTTTGCTCATAAAGTTTCTGATTTTCCCTTGGCAGATAGATTCCTTAAATATTTTATATTATCAGTAGTTACTTTAAATGGAATTTCTTTTGTAACTCTGACTGTTGGATTTGTTAGTGATATATAAGAATGCTGATGACTTATGTGGGTTTATTTTATAACCAGACAACTTTGCTAAAGTTGTGGATTATTTCTAATAACTTTTTAGCAGAATCTCTGGGGTTCTCTAAGTATACCATCATGTCATCGACAAAGAGTGATAATTTGGTTTCCTCACTGCCTATTCTTATTCCTTTAATCTCTTTCCCAGTTCTTATTGCTATAGCTAGCGTTTCTAATACAATATTAAATAGTAACGGTGATAGGTGGGCAACCTTGTTTCACTCAGATCTTATTGGGAATGGTTGCAGTTTGTCTCCATTACATATGATGCTTTACTGATGGTTTTAAATAGATGCTGCTGATTATTTTAGGAAAAGTCCATTTATTCCTATACTCTCAAGTGTTTTTAATAGGAATGGATGTTGGATTTATCAAATGCTTTTCTGCATCTATTGAGATGATCATATGGTTTTGTTAATTTGGTTATTGACATGGCCAATTATATATGATAGTTTTCCTAATATTGAACCAGCCCTGCATTCTGGTATAAATCCTACTTGATGATAGTGTATTATCTTGGAATGATTTTCTGTAGTCTTTTGCTAATATCTTATTTAAGATTTTAGCATCAATATTCATTAGGAGATTGGTCTATAATTTTCTTTCTCTGTTTCAGCCTACCTGGTTTAGGTATCAGTACCATGTCTGTGTCATAGAAGGAATTTGGTAGGACTCCTTCATTCCCTATTTTATCAAATAATTTATATAGCATTGGGCCAATTGTTCTTTAAATGTTTGGTAAAATTCACATGTAAATCCATCTGGTCCTGAGGGATTTTTCTTAGGGAGTTGTTTAATTGCCTGTTCTATTTCTTTTCTGAAATGGGACTATTCAAGCAATTTACTTCCTCCTCTGTTAGTCTGGGAAGTCTGTATTTTTGGAGGTAGTCATCCATTTCACTTAGGTTATCAAATTTGATTAGCATAAAGTTGAGCAAAATAACTCCTTATTATTTCTCTAATTTCCTCTTGATTGGTGGAAAGTTCTCCTTTTCATTTTTAAGACTACTAATTTCATTTTCCTCCCTCCTTTTTCTAATCAGATTTATCAAAGGCTTATCTATTTTATTGGCTTTTTCATAGAACCAACTCTTAGTTTTATTAATTAGTTCAATAGTTTTTTACTTTCAATATTTTTAATTTCTCCTTTTAATTTTAGAATTTCCAATTTAGTATTTGATTGGGGTTTTTAATTTGGTCTTTTTTAGTTTTTTTTTTTTTTTATTTGCAAGCCCAATTCATTAATCATTTCTTTCTCTGTTTTATTCAAGTAAGCCTCTAAGGATATAAAATTCCCTCTTATTACCACTTTGGCTGCCTCCCACAAATTTTGGTATGATGTCTCATCATTGTCATTATCTTGAGTGAAATTATTAATTGTATCTATAAGTTGCTGCTTCACCCAATCATTCTTTAAGATGAGATTGTTTAGTTTCCAATTACTTTTTGGTCTATTTCCCCTAACTTTTTGTTGAATGTAGTTTTTATTGCATCATGATCTGAAAAGAAAGCATTTACTATTTCTGCTTTCTTGCATTTAATTTTGAGGTCTTTATGTCCTAATATATGGTCAATTTTTGAATAGGTTCCATGAACTGCTGAGAAGAAAGTATATTCCTTTCTATCTCCATTCAATTTTCTCCAACGATCCAACATACCTAATTTTTCTAATATTCTATTTACTTCTTTAATTTCTTTCTTATTTGTTTTGTGGTTTGATTTGTCTAATTCTGAGAGTGCAAGGTTGAGATCTCCCATTATTACAGTTTTGTGGTCTATTTCTTCTTGCAACTCTCTTAACTTCTCCTTTAGGAAGTTGGATGCCATACCACTTGGTGCATATATATTTAATATTGATATTGCTTGGTTGTTTATGCTACCCTTAGCAGGATGTAGTTTCCTTCCTTATCTCTTTTAATTAGATCAATTTTGCTTTTGCTTGATCTGAGATAAGGATGGCTACCCTTAACTTTTTGACTTCACCTGAAGCATAATAGATTTTGCTCCAGCCTTTTACCTTTACTCTATATGTATCTCCCTGCTTTAAATGTGTTTCTTGTAAACAACATATTGTAGGGTTCTGACTTTTAATCCAGTCTGCTATCTGCCTCCTCTTTATGGGGAGTTCATCCCATTCACATTTACAGTTAGAATTACTAAATCTGTATTTCCTACCATCCTAATAACCCTAGATTGTGCTTTACATAGTCCTGCTTCCCCCAACCCTCTTTGCCTCTTTTAAACTTATGTACCCCTTTTGTATCACGATGCTTACCCTCTTTATAATTCCTCCCTCCCCCCTTTGAGTCTTTTCCCCTTCCTTCCCTTGTTACTCTTTTTCTTTTCCCTTTTCCTCTCCCCCATTTTTAATGAGGCGAGAGGAATTTTCTCTAAAACAAATGTCAATTATTTTTCTTTGAGCCAACTCTGATGAAGTAAGATTCACACAATGTTCCTCCCCCTCTCTAAATTCCCTCAGCTATGATAAGTTTCCTTTGCCTCTTTGTGGGATGTGGTTTCCCTCTTTTTATCCCTCCTTCCCACCTTATTCTGCCATCATCCCTTTTCCATATCTACTTCCCTTTTTTATGTTATATCAATACAATCAAATTATACATGTATTCTTTTTGTATATCCATAACAGAAATACAATTCTCAAGAGTTATTTTTACCTTTTCTGCATCTCTTGAGTTCTATGCTTGAGAATCAAATTTTTGTTTTAGTTCTGGTTTTTCTTCAGAAACAAATGGGATTCATTTGTTTCATTAAATATCCATCTTCTTCCCTGGAAGAAAATGCTCATCAGCTGGGTAGTTTATTCTTGGCTGCATCCCAAGTTCTTGTGCCTTTCGGAATATCATATTCCAGGCCCTTCTTTCCTTTAATGTAGAGGCAGCCAGATCTTGGGTGATCCTTATTGTGAAACCTCGGTATTTAAATGGTTTTTTTTTTGCTGCTTGTAAAATTTTTTCCTTAATCTGATAGTTCTGAAATTTTGTCACAATATTCCTTGGGGTTTTTATTTTAAGGTTTCTTTCAGAAGGTGTTCGATGAATTCTTTCAATGCCTATTTTACCTTCTGATTATATTACATCTGGGCAGTTCTCTTTGATGATTTCTTGTAAAATAGTATCTAGGCTCTTTTTTTCATCATAGTTTTCAGAAAGTCCAATAATCCTCAGATTATCTCTCCTAGATCTATTTTCCAAGTCTGTCGTTTTGCAAGTAGATAATTCATGGTTTTTCAGTTTGTCATTTTTTGTTTTGCTTGACTGATTCTTGCTGTCTCAGTGAATCATTAGTTTCTATTTGTTCAGTTCTAATTTTTAAAGAATTATTTTCTTCATTAGCTTTTTTTACTTCTTTCTGTATATGTCCAATTGAATTTTTAAATGTATTGTTTTGGTCTGTGGAATTTTTTCCATTTCACTAATTTTTTTTTTAGTGAATTATTTTCTTTTTCAATTCACAGATCCTACTTTCTTCATGAGTTCTTTGTCTTTTCCAATTCACAAATCCTACTTTCTAGTGAATTCTTTATTTTTTCCAATTCACAATTCTTACTTTCCTGAGATTTTTTTAATTTTTCCAATTCGTATTTCAGGAAGTGGTTGCTCTCTTGTAAGGCTTCTCTTTCCTTTCCCCATTTATCTTCTAACTCTCTTTTGAGACTTTTAATGGTCTCTTCTATGAGAGCATCATGTAAAGGAGGAAAGTCTGATGCATTTTTGCTGTTTGAGGTCTCTTCAGGTTTGCTGACCTGCTCTTTTTCTGCATAGAAGCTGTCCATGTTCTTTTCATCTTTTTATTCATGTTTTAAAGCCTTTAGGGTATGTCTTCTAGGCAAGGGGGTTACCAGCTTCCTCTGCAGAGCAGGGAGAGATGTAAACCGATTTCTGGCTCCAAGGTATGGGAGTGCTCTGAGTGAGAGTTTTCCCTTCCCCCAACAGGAAGTGGATTCAGCACTGGCTGAGCTATGGAAGTGCCCAGTTGGGCTGTGTGGGTTAGCGATTGCCCTAGGCTAGAGACTAAGGGGTGAAAGTGTCACTGCCCCAGGCTGGAGCCTCTTGTGGGACTGTATTAGCAGCTGACCGCAGACTGCAGCAAACTCTGCCCAGAGTCTGTGCCTGATGCAAATTGGCCCTGGAAAAGCTCTATGGCCCCAAGCTGAGCTCTCCACTGTGCAGATTAGAGGCTAACCTGGGCTGTGCCCTCCTGCCCTGCAGGTTTGCAACTGCCCCAAGGAAAAGCCCTGTACTGCGGGTTGGGGCTGCGTGCTTGTGCTGAGATCTGTGCTTTCACTTTCGGTTTGAGGCTCTCCTCAGAACCTAATTTCTCTCCCAGTCTGCGCCCGATCTCCCCCCTGGCCCCGGAACCAACCTTTTTTGGCGAGACTGCAGATTTTCTTCAGCCGGTGAGTTGTTCTACTTCTTATCTTTACGAATTGTAGCAGTCAAGACTATTTTTGAGGCTCGATATAATATTGATAAAGAGAGTAAGAGAAGAGCTTAGAAAGTCACGTGTGTCTTCTCCGCCATCTTGGCTCTGCTCTTTTTAGCTCTTTTTTAAATAAGCATTTTATATTCCAGAGAAGAATTGTTAAACACTAAATCCACAAGAAGCAAGCAACCCATAATACTCCTGAATGTATTGACGTCTTAATAATAATAAAAAAGAAATACATTGCATGGTTTTTCTAATTCAGTGTGACCTATAGACATGTTTATTTATGGATTAGTGGACCTGTTTGTATTTGAGACTAGAGATTCCCTCTTCTCTATAATTCCCCATATGTATATTGAAAGTGATGTATGCTCTTTCTACATGAATCTGTCAAGATGTAACTCAGAGAATCATCTCTCCATTTTCCTCTGCTTTCTTCTTTCTCAAGGGAATTGATTACTGCCAGGAGGAGAACCAGTGTATTATGACCATAGGCTGAGTACTCTGTTGTCCTCAAACTGAAGAGGTACTGGGTTAGAATTATATCTATCTGCTTCCCTATCTATCATGATTCTGGGGGAAATAATTTTTTAGTTTCAAGTTTAGCTTCTGATCACTATTGTGTAGTAACAAGTAATGAGTGTTTCAAGCTATATATGCAAACCTGACTCCTTAGAAAATACCAGTTCCACAAAGATCATTAGAAGTCAATAGCATATAAGCCTATGTCTTCAAATCAATAGCAAACAGAAAGAAGAGTTAGTACAACAGGTGAGAATATGCCATATGGTACCTAAAAAGGAATAGAAGTTTTCCTATTAAGAGAAAGATTTCAACTCAAACAAAAGAACCAATCCTAGATGTTACCCAAAGAAAAATTTCTGAATTCTCTTAATGTAGTGAGCTTGAAAAGGGACTTGATTGAGGGGCCAGCTTTTCTGTTGGCTTCTTTTCTAAATCTTTTTCTCCCTTCAAGTATGTGAAGAGAGTCTGGAACCTAGTGTGTTTTCTCCAAGTTTAAAGCCAATAGACCAGACTTTTTCTTCGTGAAGCTCTTTCAACTTCACTTCTTATACAGGTGTAGAACTTTGAGTCATCAATCCTCATCAATAAGGAGATTTTTATGCAAATAATTTTTGAGCAGTAGGTTATTTCACTTTTCTCTTTTTTCTACAACTTGATTTAAATGTCTTTCCTTGGATGAGAGGAAATGTGCTTATATCAAAAAATCCATTGACTTCACACATGCTACAGTATTGCTAAACTTGGTTTTAGCCAAGCTCTTGTTCAATATGCCTGAAATTAATTACCTTCTTATTTCAATCACTTGGAATACATTTTTCCTGTCGTGATTCATCTCTTAATTATTATCAGAACTGATTTTTAGTATTATAGTTATTTTGCTGTCATTTCAGTCATGTCTGATTCTTTGTGATCCTATTTAGAATTTTCTTAGCAAAGATATCACCTCTAGTTCATTTTTACAGATTAGGAAACTGAGACAAATAGTATTAAGTAACTTGTTCAGGATCACACAGTTATTAGTCGACTAAGTCCTGATTTGAACTCAGGAAGATGACTTTTCCTAACTTCAGGCCCTGGTACTCTATCCACAGAACTATCTAGCTGCCCTAAAAATTATTGTCATTATCATAGGCATATCAATCATTAGAATTTTCAGACACTTAACTTAGGGGCAGTTTTCTGATTAGAAGCAGCACAGCCCATGGAAATAAGCATTGAATGTCAACTCAGATTGTCTTGATTAAAATAGTAGTGTTTTTGTTTACACATTTCCACATTAGGCCTTTCCCATTGTTTCTCCCCCTCCCATTGGTGTGAGACTCTCTCCTTATTGGTAAAGACTCTGTCCTCCTTAAGGGTGAGGGCAGAGTTGGTAAGAGACAAAGAGCTTCATTTCTCAGTAATTCCCTGTTTAAGGTTGATCAAGCTTCAAGTCAATAGTTGGATTCCAGCTGTGAGTGAGTGTATGGGAAGGACCAATCCTATTTTACTTTCCTGAAGGAAAAGATTCCAGAAAGAGAGGAACAAATGGGTTCCATCATTTTCCTGAATTTCCTCTTAGGAGAGATGTAGGCTCTCTAGCTTAGTTGTTAAGCTGAGTAATAATGTTCCCAGTGAGATAACTCATTCACTCCATGTTGTCTAATATATATTCTTCTATGATTACAATCTTTGATTTCTGTATTGCTATAATTTGGATAATTTTTTTTTTTTTTTTTTTGCTATCTTCTGTATATGTTTATTGTGAAACTGGTATGAGATAGGAAAGGAGTCAAGCTTTGGATATAGAGCACATCTCTGAAATTACAAAGGAATCAAAAGTTATTTCAAACCAAAACACATTCCCTACACTAATAATATTTAATTATTAATTGCATTAATGAAATAATTAATTACTATATTTAAATAATATTTAAGGGAATTATATTTAAAGGAATCCTAGTATGGTACTACATTTTCTTTAAAGTAAACAGAGTGATGGTTTCTATCCCCAAACTCCCATTTCCCTTCTTGTCAGAAATGAAAGTGTCCTTTGGAAAACAAGGGAAGAATGCTATAATGAGAGGCTTCCTTGCCACATGTGAGACCCATTCCTCTCTCTACATTATCTTGTTTTTTAAATATATCGTGTACACATACACACACACCTACTATCATTTTTGTATTTATATGTCCATATCCTACTATGATCCTGACACATGTGCTTAATAAATGATGTTAATTATTTTTTGTTTTAGCTCTTTTAGAGGGTTTGTATCGTCTTTGGAAGTCTTTTTAGTACCTAAAAAGCAACTATAATGGGCCAGGGCAAATATAATAATAATTATATTCCTGTTATATAGTATTCACATTTATGTAGTAGTTTATAAAGTTTACATATATTATCTCATTGAACCATAGAAATAGTTCTATGAAATAGGAAGGGTTTATGAATCTGATGAATTGTTTAGCAGAATTGACTAGGAGAATTGCCTGAGGCCATTTACTAGCACTAGGTTTGGAACTTCTTACCTGTTGAAGGAAAATTCTTCTAATATCTGCTCAGAGATAGGCTCCAGAACATCTAAAGTGTCTAAAGTATAGATGTTTCTTGTAACTACAAATGATTTGGAAAGAAACTCGGTGTACTAAATCAATAGCAAATGTACGTTTTCTTTCAATCTATCACAAGGCAGTGTTAGCAATGGTGATTTATTTTGTGTGGCAAACCTCCATCCTGCTAGTTTTCTTGATTAAATTTGCTACTGGATTCTGAATGAACTGTTTTGGGGGCACCATGAGAAAGCTTAGTCACCATTTTGTTGATCATTTTTATTAATCTATGCTTTAAAAAAGTATTTGTGCAATTCCAAGAAGTGCTGAATTTCATTCTTTGTCAGCCTAAATAAGACATAATCTATCTCTCCCTGATGCCTGGTTACTGACAAATCCCCAGGCATCCTTGGCTTTTAAAATCAATCCTACCTTGTTCTTTTCTCAGCATATCAGAATAAACACAAGGCATAGTAGTGTCATGCCTGTTTTAGGAATTGCAGATTATGATATTTAAAATGCGCTGATACACTCTGATAACTGCAATTAAAATTCATCAAAATGTGGCAGTACATTCTGCTCCCCACACACTATTTACTTCAGTATAATGGTGCTAGGTTGATGGTATTTTTCATTCATCATTATTTGTTTGATTCTCCCTTGATCACCTCTCAAACTAAGTCAAACCACATTTTTCCTTTCAAAATATTAAACACTAGTCATGTTTTTAAATCTCCAATTTATGTACTATGTAAGCAATATCAAAGAGCTGATATATATATACACACACATTCTCTTTTTTATATTATGTATACTATATGTATTGTATTTTGTATTACATACATATACACATTACATATATACACATACATACACATATATACATAATACACACACACACATATCCATAAATTCTTTCCATATAAACTTTTTTAAAAATCAATTCTTTCCCTGGATTTAGAGGTCTTTTGTAATTAATTTGAAATTGTTTTTAAAACAATATTTCTGTTACTATATATACTACATTTTCTGATCCTTCTCATTTTGCTCTTTATTATTTCATGAATTTTATCTACATTTTGCTCCAATTATCAAGCTCACCATTCTTACTACTTATAGTAGTATTCCTTCATAGTTATATACCACAGTTTGTTTAGCCATTCTTTAATTGACAGGCATCCTAACAATTTCTGTTTTTTTGCCACCACAAAAATGACTTCTATAAACATTTAGAATATATGTTATTTTCTCTTTTCTCTAATCATCTCTGGAAATAGCTCTTGTAGTGGTACTGCTGGGTCAAAGGATATACACAATTTTATAATTGGGCATAGTTGCAATTTGCTTGCCAAAATGGTCAGATAATTTCACAGTTCTACCAACAATGTATTAGTGTCCCAGTATTTCCACATGTCCTGCAACATTTGTAGCTTTTTCCTTCAATTATTTTAACCAGTTTGATAGATGTTAAATGAAATTCTGAGGATGTTTTAATTTGCATTTCTCTGATCAACAATTGTGTAGAGCAGTTTTTCACATCATTATAAACTGTTTAAATTTCTTCATCAGAAAATTGCCTGTTGATATGCTTTGACTATTTATAAATTGGGGAATGACTCATAATCTTATAAATTTAACAAATTTCTTTATATATTTGTGAGATGTATGTGTGTGTGTGTGTGTGTGTGTGTGTGTATTTCCTCTCCAAATTTGCTTTGTTTCTGATTTTGGCTATGCTGGTATATAACTTCTAGACCCATGAAGAGACCTGTAGTGAAACAAGGTCCAGAAGACCAATTAAATGCATTTATTGTCTGAGAGGAGGCTTATAGGGGAAAGAAGATCCTACAAGGGAGCAAAGAGAGATAAAATACTTCAGCTGCTCAAAGGGGAGAGAAAAGGGATGAGACAATACAGTTTCTGGATGCTTTCAAAAGTAGAGTGGGGATTAAGGGAGAAGATATCTGTAGATGGAATGAGCCAGGAGATAACATTCTGAATGTGCAGCTTCTGCTCAATACCGCCTTTGCAAGGTTGCTGTAGCCTTGCAATCATCCCACATTCAACTAGAATTCACTTGCAAAGAAGCATTGGCATGTCAAATAGCTCTGTACCTCAGAAATCCTTCTAATTGGCTGGTTATAGTGTAACTTCATTATCCTGATCCCTTGTCAAGAAGGGAAGTTCTAGCATGTTATGTACTCATTACAGAACTCATGTCCAAAGATATATTTATTTATACAAAACCTTTGTAATTTAATATAATTGAAATTATGCATTTTATACCTCCCACTGTTCTTTTTCTCTTATTCATAAAATTGCTTATCTATCTATAAGTCTGCCAGGTAATATATTCCATGTTCTTTAATTTTTAAATTCTTTTTATGCCTAGGTCATGTTCCATATTGACCTTACATTGGTAAATGATACAAGATATTTGTTAGTGCTCAATTTCTGTCATACTCCTTTCCAGTTTTCCCAACTAATTTTTTTTATCAAATACTGACCCAGCAACTTAAATCTTTATACTTGTCAAAGCCAAAGTTACTGTAATCATTTGCTGCTTTAAATTTTATATCAATTGTATTCAATTAATCTACTTTTACATTTCTTAGCCACAATCAGATCATTTCAATAAATACTACCTTATAACATAGTTTAAGATTTTGCATAACTAAATCTCCTTAATTTACATTTTTTCATTAGTTCCTAATTCGGCAAAACATTTTTTGTTAATTTAACTGGAAAGCTATTGAATATATAAAATAGTTTAGGTAAAATTGTCATATTTACTATATTGCTCATGCTTACTCATGAACATTTAATATTTTTTCCAATTATTTAAATCTGATTTTATTTGCATAATTTCTTTACTTTATAATTTTGTTTGTATAACTCCTGGCTTTGTTTTGGCAAGGTTTCTCCTAAGTACTTTATACTATATAGAATTATTTTAATGGTGTATCTCTTACTATTTCTTTTTGAAGGGTTTTCTTTGTGATATATAGGAATACTGAGGATTTATATATATTTAATTTTTTCAACTAACTTTTTAGTTGAGTCATTGGGATTTTTCAAGCATATCATCATATACACCATGAAAAGAAATCATTTTATGACCTCATTATCTATACTGATTTGTTCTTTCTTTTTTTTCTTATTGCCATTGCTAGCATTCTAATACGATCTTGAATAATATTGATGACATTGGATACTTTTGATGATATTAGATAACTGCTTTAAAAAAAAAAACAATTTAAGGGAAAATCCATTTCAAGTTTTTTTTTTTTTTTAATAGAAATGAGTGTTGTATTTTGTCAAAAGTATTTTTGTATCAGTTGGTGTTAACATATGATTATTATTACTTTATTATTGACATAATCTATTATGCTAAAAGGTTTTCTACCTGGGAGTACATTTGCCAAATTAGTAATTATGTGAACAAAATTATATGACCTTTTAATGCAAATTCCTTGGAATCTTGAAGAAACTGTGTTATAACAGTAAAAATAAAAAAAAAAATACAAGATTTGGGGTTAGGCTGTGGGAAAACTAGGACACTAATACATTGTTGGTGGAGTTGTGAGCTGATCCAACCATTTTGGAGAGCAATTTGGAGGCCCAAAGGGCTATCGAACTGTGCATACCCTTTGATCCAGCAATGTCTTTACTGGGTCTGTATCCCAAAGAGATAATAAAAAAAGGGAAAAGGACCCACATGTGCAAAAATGTTTGAAACAGTTCTTTTTGTAGTGACTAGAAACTGGAAAGTGAGTGGATACTCATAAGTTGAAGAATGGCTCAAAAAAGAATATTATTGTTTGTTACTGGACAGGTCAATTCTCCAAGAACCTCCACAGCTCTAGATCATAACATCTGAAGGGGTTGCAAGGCAGCCTTTGCTGACAGATGTTGCGGGCTAGGAATGAGACAAAATGGAGACAGAGGGAAGAGGAGAGAGATTAGATAATGCAAGGGCCTCTCAGTTAGAGAGTTCAGAGAACAGCAACTGCCTCTCAGTATCCTTGTATCATCATCTCACAAGAGGAGATCCATTCTGGGTTGGATCTCCAAGCAGCCACTGTCAGGTGGCTCCCGTGTATTTCAAAAGCTCTCGTGTATTCCAACAATTGTTCTATTAAAAAATGATCAGCAGGATTATTTCAGAAAGGCTTGGAGAGGCTTACATGAAATGAGTGGACTGAGTAGAACCAAAAGAACATTATACACAGTAACAACGATATTATATTGTAAAGGGCTGAAATTCTTGAGTCAATACACTGAGGTCGGACAACTGAGAACTTAAGGCTAATTAACGATTGGACAATACTTTATAAGCATATGCTTGGGAAATGGCCCTTCCCACTATCCTGTGCTGGCTTGATAATTGGTGTATACAGAGAATTGTAGGAGGGAGTAGGGGGTGGAGTAAGACTAGCCAGGGTCACTTCTGAGCAGGAGATGAAGAAGGAAGGTTGCAGAGATTCTGCTTCCATCCAATTCAATCCTACCTCTAAAGACCAAGAATAAAGACTAAGGACTTTTGCTTATCCTGACTGCGGCTGATTTTAAGGTGTCCAGGGTACTAACATGGTCATCACATTATATGATGATCAAGTCTGATGCAGATGGCTCTTTGCAACAATGAAGTGATTGGGGACAATTCCAATAGACTAGTGATGAAAAGAGCCATCTGCAACAAGAGAGAGGACCATGAAGATTAAATGTGAATCACAACATAGTTTTTCACTTTTTTGTTGTTTCATTGCTTTTTGTTTTCTTTTTCGTTTTGCTTTCTTTTTGATCAGATTTTTCTTGTGTAGCATGATAATTGTGAAAATATGTATAAAAGAATTATACATGTTTAACATATTGAATCACTTGCTGTCTAGGGAAAAGGAGTGAGGGAAGAGAGGGAGAAGAATTTGAACACAAGGTTCTGCAAGATTGAATGTTGAAGACTATCTTTGCATATATTTGGAAAATAAAAAAAAAAAACCTTAAAAAAAAGATTTGGCATCAGAAGGTGTGAGTTAAAATCAGGTTTTTGTTAAATGGCTTTCTTATCTCAGGCAAGTTACTTAACCCTTACAGGTCACAGCCTCTCAATTTGTAAAATAAGAAATTCTAGTTACATGACCACAAAGATTTCTTTTAGCTTTATGTCTACAATAATATAGGTACATATCCTCTATCTGATACAGATCAAGCAATTTGACCTGTAAGTGCCCAAACCATATACAAAATTATCCATTGTAAAGCATATTTCAATTTGCATTAATGGAGAGATCATCACTGGAAATTTCCTAAAGCATTGAAGTTATAGGTTTGAAATAGGAGGAACAATAATATAAAAAAGAATCTAGACATAAATTGTCTCAATAACTAAAATTATGCCAATTTATTTATTTGTCAATTATTCATGTCCAGCTTTTCTTGATTCCATTTGGTGTTTAGTTGAATAAGCTAATGGAATGGCTTGCCACTTTCTTTTCCAGCTCTTTTGACAGATGAGGAAACTGAGGTAAACAGGGGTAAGTGATTTGCTGAGAGTCATACAACTAATAAATTGCCATTTATTAGGTCCCTAATTATATGTCATAACTTTGATTTAAAGAGTTGTAGGACTAGAAAGGGCCATTAATCTTATTCAAAGAAAATATCACATACTCTCTGAATAGGGATTTATCCTGTGGTTTCTCCTAACAATTTTTATCCAAATGAAAATGTTAGGAAACTGAGACCACAGTGTTTCTTTTTAGGACATTAAATGCCCTATCAAAAAGTAAGTTTGTTCAACAAATTAATGAACTATTAAGTACCTATTAAAATCTATTTTTGACATATAATAAAATTTTTGATATCTGCATATAGCTTTTTGGGGAAGTATTCTTTTATTTTCTAGACTATTTAAAGGCTCCTTCCAATGTGTGACATCACTGTGTAATTTCTTATACCTTGGCTTTCTCATAATTCCAAGTTTAATAGGGATATTTAGTCTTCATAAATATTCATTGAACTATTTTTTAATCTTCATCTACCAAGTATTAGGAATGTTAATTCCTTGACAGTCAGCATCATTTTTGTAAGGAATAGATGGAATATAAAAGAACAAGAGGAAAAAAAGAAAGCTGAAAGGGAAAAAAAAGGAATATTTCATAATTGAACTACATTTTTTCTTCAAAACAGATTGGCCAGCCAAACCTCAATATAAATTCAAGAAAAGTAGAATGACAAAGGAATATAAATCTACCAGTTTTCTTTGTCTCTTCTCCATTTTTTATTACTTGAATATTTGGGAAGATTTGAACAATTGAATAGTGAACAAAAGTTTAAAAAAATAATGTTTGCCTATTCTTGTTAATTGTCAGCAAAGACTATATAAGGATAAATTTGCATGCAATTTGCCTCAGATTTGAGGAATCAATTTGTTCTTTATCCATTCAAGACTTCATGAACTCAAATTCAAAAAGGCAGAAATGCTCAAGAAATCATTTATTTATATAGCTCATCTTCACCTGTTTTCAAAATTGTACATCTGAAGTTAACTTGGGTTGAGGCATTTTGTTGCTAATGTTGACACAGGCAAGAGACGGTATAGAAAAATGAAATATTTAATTGAAATAGAAATTAAAATAAAAACCCTAGAAAATAATCAGGCTATACAGATATACACACTGTATTCTTTCTTCTTCTGATGACAGATTGAGACTTAAATTTTCCCAAATTCATGATTAGAATCTCTTGCCCATGTAGCAGTGAGAGTTGAAGGATTGTCTTTTGAAAGCTGTCTTATAGTGTTACTCCTAGAAATGTGTTGCATTGTGTACATCCATTACAGGTATTACTCATTACTTATCCATCAACAGCTATCCCAATGTTTCATTGGTCAAGATGAAGTAATTCCTTTCTTTACTACAGACTTATGAAATGGGTAGTGATCATTTTGTTGGGAGAAAACATACATATACATGGTTGTATTGATGGATGTGGATTTTTCCCCCTCTGGTTGAGGAAAAGAATGAGTTGAGAAAATAAAACTATAATCAAACCAAGCCCAAACATCTCTTTTCCATATATTATCCTGCTGTATTTGCAAAGATTTCCAGTGAAGGATTAGATCTGGTAAGTTCTAGAAAAGTAAAGGTAAATGTTTTACATATAGACTCCATGATTTATTTATTTATTTTTTTGTAGAATGATTGTTTAAGGATCAGCTTAGTAAAGTTGAGGAAGACTATCCATTAAGCAGTGATTATTTTGAAATACAAATCGTGATAATTATCTATTAAGTTCTAGAAGGCATTGTAATTTTTATTGATGGAAGACAGTCATAGCAATGAAATTGGAAATCTTTTAAGTGGAAAATTTGGAAAGGATTTAGAAAAGAGATTTTAAAAAAATATTGGGAAAAGATTCCTCACTTAAAGAATTGGGGATCATATGCCCAAAGAAGAGAAAATGTAGCAATGAATAAAATTTGCTGTTCTCATGTTATTGCAGTTTTTACATTCACTCATCTGAGTATTTGCTCACTTGCCTATGGTAGATAATGGTAATTCCCAGGTGGTTTAAAAAATCAGGCAATAATGGGGGCCTCTTGAGACAAGTCGTTGGTTATTTTCACTTTCTTTACTGGAATTCATATCAATGTTTCCATCTCAGAGTTGCCAGGGATGAAAGCAAAGGGGGAAAAAAAGCAAAATCAAAACCAGGGTCTTTCTTTTTGAGATTTACAGCAATTATTGCTAAGATGAGAACCATTCCAGTCAATGGAGACTTGGGTAGTAAAATACTTTATTTTTTATTTTTATTTTGGTCTGATAGGAAGATCAGTGAATATAAATGTGAGACTGAATTATATGTGTGGGTAATTTGAGAAATGAAGCATAAAATCACATATTTACTCATTGCTAAAATGTGTGAGCTGAAAATGAGTATCCCTTTAGGAGCATCATTACAGCACCTGAAAGACTTTTTGCAGTTGTGATGATTGTCATCATACTACTCTGAAAGGAGAAGGCCCAATGCAATTTGTGTGTAATGATTTTGTGCCAATTATGCTGAGTTGGCCATATTCCTGTTTAAATGCTGTTATAACTGCATATGCTTAAGATCTTAGAAAAATGCAATCTTATTCCTCTTAATGTTTTTTTCTCCCTAACCTCAATTTCAAAATGTATAATTTTAACTTTCAGGCTGTTGATAAATACTGGCTAACTGCCACCTTTGGAAGCAAATCTGCAGTGAGGATGTTGGGAATTAAGTAACCTTGATTTGAATTAAGGTTGTTTGGTGCTTAATGAAGAAAAGTGCCAGGAATTATCCTACTTTCATTAAAACAGGTTTTTTTAGTTATAAGAAGAGCTCACTAAGGAGCATGACCACTTCAAAAAAGTTTCTGAATGGTCTTTGGGAACTCTGCATATCTTTTCCCTTTTTTTCACTACAATATTCTGAGGAAAATAATTTTAATGGTGGAGCTTCAAGTTTTGCCTTGGCTATTAGCTCATATCCTCATAATACTCTTTGCTATGGTAACTTAATGAATGGAACAAAGCTAATCAAAATGGTTTGTCTTTTGATCAATGTTTTAGATAATTACAAGCTAGGGAAAAGAATGGTTGTGATATCCTTAAATTCTCTTTTTTCTATTTATATACAAACATTTATAATGTGTGATAGCACTTCATCTTTTCTTTCATCTCAAAAAAACTTGTGGGGTAACTAGGTGGCACAGTGGATAGAACACCAGCCCTGAAATCAGGAGGACCTGAGATCAAATCTGGTTTTAGTTACCACTTTGTAGCTGTGTGGCCTTGGGCAAGTCACTTAGCCCCAAACGTCTCAGGGAAAAATATTGTAAATGCCACATGTAGAACTTTTTTGCTTTGATTGTGATTATAGGATAAGTTATTTTTTTGTTAAGTGACAGTATGCTGGAAGTTAACAATATGGTTAAATCTACACAATTCCTTGTCTTTGCCTAATCCTTAGAATCTATTTCAACAATCCAACTATTATTTATTTTTTTATTTTCTTTCTATTAGGACAAAAAGAGAAAATAAGATAGCTGAACTTGTTAATTGAATCTGATTAAATTGGTTAAAGAACAAATGTGGGTCAATTGGCCTTGAACCACTGAATAAACTAGTATATTCCTAAATCCAAATTTTAAAAGGTGGAACTATATTCTTTCATTGGGGTTTTGGTTTAGCTTTATATGTTATATTCTCCTTAATAAACTGTAAGTTCTTTAAGGGTAAGGATTCCAAAGAGAGTAATTTTTTTCCAGATGAGATGAGTGAATGTTTCATGCAAGAGCTAACACTTGAAATGAACCTTGAAGAATTTTAAAGACAGGGATTCAGAAAGGGTGCTCTATAGAGATGGAATATGTCTTATATAAATTTACTCATGTGAGAATTAGAATCAAAGGAGAATTTGAAGAAAGGAAAAAGATGAAATAAAGTTATAAAAACAATTCTTGTTATTGGCTTGCAGTAGATAGTATTGCAAATAGGAGTCCTGTACTTGGTGACTACCTTAGGCAATGATAATGTACATCATGTGTACATTATGTGTAGAACATAACAACTGAGAAACTTGCAAATAAGTAGAAACAAAAGATGTCATCATGAAAATTTAGGGAAAGAAGAGAGGGGATTGTCAGTGGTTAACAAGTTAGATATTAAGAAAAATAATGAAAGACACCTAGCATTGTAGTCGTATTGCCTCATAGTGAATTTAGAGGAAAATATTGACAAAAGGAGTACAGGATGGGCAGGAATGGATAAGTGGCAGTTGTAATCATTGGAGGGATAGTAGATCAAACAATCAACCAAGAAATATTTATTAAGAAACTACTGTTAGTATCTACCTAAAACCATCAGCAAGTGCTACATGTAATGGGCATAAACTAAGTCTTGCCAATAAAATCAAAGGTAAAAAAAATGCCCATTATCATCATTATTGTTCAATATTATAATAGAAATATTAGTTTTAGCAAGAAAAGAAGAAAAAGAAATTGAAGCAATTAGAATAGGCAATGAGGAAAAAAAGCTAACTCTCTACAGATAATGTGATAGCTTGCTTAGAGAATCAACTAAAAAACTACTTGAAGCATTAACTATTTTTTTATTTTTTTGTTTTCTTTTTTTACTAACTATACATATACATTAATTTTTAAATACATATTTTCTTATAATTCATGTTAGGAGAGAAAAATCAGAAAAAAGGAAAAAAAATCAGGAGAGAGAAAAAAAGAAGAAAAAAGAAAAAAAGTGAGCATAGCATTTGATGATTTACATTCATTCCCCATAGTTCTCTATATGAATGCAGATGGTACTTTCTATCCAAAATTTATTGGAATTGTCCTGGATCATTAAACTGCTGAGATGAACCAGTTTTTTCAAAGCTGATCATCACAAAATCTCGCTCTTCCTATATACAATGTATTTTTGGTTGTACTTGTTTTGCTCAACATCAGTTCATGTAAATCTTTCAAGGCTTTTCTAAAATCAACTTATAGAAAAATAATATTCCATTACTTTCATAAACCATAACTTATTCATCCTTTCTCCAATTAATGGGCAGCTACTCATTTTCCAGTTATTGACTACCATAAAAAGAGCTATGACAAACAGTTTTACAAAAAGTTTTGCTCCGTTATGATTTTCTTGGGAAACAAACCCATTAGTAGTACTGCTGTATCAAAGGGTATACACAGTTTTATAGCCCTTTGGGCGTAGTTCCAAATTGATCTCCAGAGTACTTTGATCATTTCACAACTCCACCAACAATGCATCAATGTCTCAGTTTTCCCACATCCCCTCCAACATTTATCATTATCTTTTCCTGTCATCTAAGACAATTTGAGAGGTTACCTCAAAGTAACCTCTCAAATGGTGAGGTGGTACCTCAAAATTATTTTAACTTGCATTTTTCGAATCAGCAGTAATTTAGAGCATTTTGCTAATGGCTATAGATGACTTTAATTTCATCATCTGAAAATTATTTGTTCATATTTTTTCATGATTTATCAATAATTAGCAACTTTAACAAAAGTTCAGGATGTAAAATAAATACACAGAAACCATTAGCTTTTCTACATATTATTGATGAAACTCAGAAGCAAAAGATACAAAAAGAATTTCCATTTAAAATAACTATAAACAATATAATATATTTGGGAAGATACTTGCCAAGACAAACATAGGACCTATATGAAAGTAATTACATAACATCTTCCATAGAACTGAAAATAATTCTAAGCAATTGAAAAAAAAATGTCTATTACTAATGGCTAGGGCAAGCTAATATAGGTACATAATATACTATAGGTAATAATAATAAAAATTTAAAATTACCTAAATGAATTGACTTATTCAGTGTTATACCAATCAAATAACTTAAAAAATCATTTTATAGAGCAAGAAAAAATAATAACAAAATTAATCTGGGAGACAAATGGGAGACAAATATCATGAGAATTAATGAAAAATGCAAATTAGAGTGGTCTAGCAATACCAGTTTTAAATTTATATTATAAAATGGCAATCATCAAAACTATTTGGTACTACCTAAGAAATAGAGGGGCATATCAGTGGAATAAATTAGGTACATAAGACAGTAGTAAATAACCATAATATGCAACTGTTTGATAAACCCCAAAGACTTAAGCATCTGCAATAAGAATTCATTATATGACAACTGCTGAGAAAACTTAAATATACCATGGCAGAATTTAGATATAAACCAGCATCTTAATCATATAGACAGAGATAGAAATGAAGGGAGGGAAAAAATTTAGAAATAAATGGATATTGAAAAATATCTTTACATGTAATTGGAAAAAATAAAATATTATTAAGTATAAAAATATACCTAATATAATGCACAGAAAAGATGATATCTGCAAAGGGTTTTAAAGAATTAAATCTGGAGAAAGAAGAGTGAAGTCTGAAACAGACTGAAGACATGGAGGGCGGGTGTACATTCCTTAATATACTGAGATTATTATATTAACATATAATGGCTTTTATCTTTCAAAATTTGGCAAAATGCATAGTAAAATAACACCTCTAATATACCCTTAAGATGATACCTGACTTAACTAAAAAGGCTTTACAATGAAATATATTAAAATCGAGACCTTATAGCAATAGAAGAAAAAACCCTTAGGACACAATCTGCTGTGACCTGGAGAAGATAAAAGGATAAAAACAAAATAGTGTCTTCCCTGAAGATATTTAGAAAATATTGAGGAATGAGAATAGTGTAAGAAAGAAATAGAAAGGCTTTATGAAAGAAAACTTCTATTTTAAAGAAAACATCCAGGACAATCATGTCTTCAATCCTCTTCAGGCTCCACTCCTTACTTTCTAGAATTTCTCCATCATGCCACTTCTCATTCCAGAAATTCACTGTGCTCCTGTTTCCCCTTCTTCTGATTGACATGTTTTTTTTTTTTTGTTTTTTTTTTTTTTTCCCAGAGCCTCAATTTTGAGGAACGTGCCCAGGCCAAGATTGTCAGAATAGGATTACTAGATGCCACAAAAATTTCCCCTTAAGCAGGATCAACACCTAAGTTATTTCTCATGCAGGTCAGGAGATTTCTTACACTAGAAGTTCACTCTATCTTTGTTATATATTCCCCACGGTGATTCACACAACCTCTGGGCTTCTCACTGTGTAAATTCATTCCATTTCTGAAGACCCTTCAGAGAGGGTCAATCTCCTCCCCCTCTTCATTTGTGTCTTTCATGTCTTCAGTCTTTTTCAGATTTCACTCTTCTTTCTACACACTTTTTCCTCTATGTCCAGGTATCATCTCTCTTTAACAACTTTTATCTCCAGCCACCAAAGTAGTACCTTATAAATATTAGCTATTTAAAAATAGGACTTAGACCTAAAATATTTGAAGTGGGATCATTTTGTTCTATTTTTTTTAATGAAATAGTCATAACAGTGAAAATGTCCTGCTTAAGGGGAATTTTTTGCTGCAGCTGAGAATTCAATTCAATGCAACAAACATTTGTTAAACAGCTATTTATACACAAGGAAGTTCACTACAGAATGAAAAAGAGTTGATATGCATGACCAAGATCTGACTGAACCCAAATTTTGTCAGAGATATTTCAGGATTTACAATATAGAGTAAATTTTTCCAATATTTAAAAAAGAAATCACAGCTAGCAGCTTCTTTGCTAAGTCTCAGTAAGTCTGATTGGATTCTTTTTGCTTTTCTTTAGTTCCCATCTAGCTAGACACATATGCATGACTGAAAGCTGTAATTAGCACAGACCAGATTAATGGAGTAGCTAAGAGGCAAAATTCATTTTTTCTTCCTCCTTTAAATAAAGGTCAGTAGGATAAAAGTAAGCATAAAAGGAATTTATATGTGAATGTTAAGAGAAAAATATGATAAAATATTTTCAAAGACTTAAAAGGAAGGGGTTATCAGAATAGTGGAGTGACTGCTGTTGCTCTAGTCATCTTGCCTACATTCAGTTTCATTTTGCTGCCATAATTAATGAACAGCCTGAATGTTCTATCACCATCCTTATAATATCCAGAGAATTTAGAAAAGGCACTTTGGGTGGATCTGAGATCCTGATGAGAGTTTCAGAAGGGATAGTCATCACTGGTTTCTATCTGCAACTTTGGAAAGAAAACAACAACAACATGTCAATGATATAACAGAGATCTTGAAGTATTTTAATATTCCATTCCTTTAGGACAGTTTATGAAAAATTAGCTTACATGAATGATCAAGGATTTATAAACTCTCCAACTCTCCTTTGTTTCCTGAGGGTTTTTTTCCCCTATATTTGCTATAAGGTCTCCATTTTGATATATTTCATTGTAAAATTTATTCTAATTGGATTGGTAATTTTAAGGTGTTGTTTTACTATTCATCTTGCCAAATTTTGAAAGATGAAAACCATTTCAATTTATAGTTATAATCCTTATGATAGAGTCTGCTTTATTACATATGGTCTAGGTCAATTTGGGGAGATATTTCTTTGCTTCTTGGCTTATAATGCCTATATAGAATCCCAAAAAGATCTCTTTCCTGGGATTCTTGAAACTCCACCTTTTTTTTTTACAATAGCATTTTATTTTTCCAAATACATGCAAAGATAGTTTTCAACATTCATTTTTGTAAGACTTTTCTATTCTATTCTATTCTAAAAATTTTACCCTTCCTTATTACCCACTACTACAAGATAGCAAGCAATTTGATAGAAGTTATATATGGAAAATTCTTTTAAATGTATTTCCTTATTTGTTATGTTATGCAAGAAAAATTAGACCAGAGAAAACAAAGAAACAAAGAAAACAAGCAAAAATGGAAAATACTATGTTTTGATCCACATTCAATTTCCAAGTTCTCTCTCTAGTCATGGATGATACTTTTCATCTCAAGTCCTTTGGAATTAACTTGAATCACTACATTGTTGAGAAGAGCTAAGTTTATCACAAATGACCATCACATAATCTTACTGTCATGGTGTGCAAAGTTTCCCTGGCTCAGCTCATTTTACTCAGTTAGAATTCCCATAGGTTTTCCCAGGCATTTTCTGAAATCAGCCTAATCACCATTTTTTATAAAACAATAATATCCCATTACCTTTATATACCCCTTTATATACCACAACTTATCAACCATTCTTTAACATATAGACATCCACTCAATTTCCAATTCCTTGCCACTACAAAAAAAGCTGCTATAAACATTTTTACACATATAGGTTTTAATTTTGGGGGGGATATAGACTACTAGATCAAAGGGTATACACAGTTTGATAGCCCTTTGGACATAATTCCAAATAGCTTTCATTTCAGAACAGGATTTGTTTCACAACTCTACCAACAATGCATTAGTTAAACCCTATCCTTGTAATTCTGTTTCTGTAATTTACCTAACAATGCTCAAACAATTAAAAAAGTAGAAAAAGGAAAAAATAAACCCTCACATATGGCTTACTGAATTCTCCATGTTCATAGGATCCTTAAATGAGTATGCCTAGATTAATCCTAAAAATCCATCTATTGAGTGGTCATGGACAAAAGTCTTAACCTCATATCAACTTAATTTCCTTATGAAAAACAATATCAGAGGCACTGTGAACTTGAAATTAAAAAGTTGGCATTGGAGATAGGCAGCTCTGAGTTCAAGTGTTATCTGTGATATATATATATATATATATATATATATATATATATACATATATATATATATATATATATATAGATGGCGTAATCCTGGACAAATCACTTAATACTATTATGACTTTGATTACTCACAAAGACCATAAGTTATAGATAGCTTTCTAGCTTTTCTGGCAGGCTTTGTCAATTGGGAATTCTTCTCCAAGTATTCTATTCTCTTGGATTTGTGAAATACTGTGTGTATGAATGTATGTATATGTATATGTGTACAAACATGTGTATATATGGTATGTATGTATGTATGTATATATATATATAGTAAATAGAATATACACATATGCATATATAGTACATATGCAGAATAGAAATAATACAAAGCAAATGCAAGGCCATTTGGACCAGGACACTAATATTGTAGAGATCAGGAAAGGCTTCATGTGGAAGATAGTCCTTATGCTTAGTCTTGAGGGAAACTTTGATTTTGATTTGTGAAAGGAGTATCCACAGGGATGGAATTGGAAGTCTTTGGACATAATGAATGGTGAAACAGTCATACTCAACTGGAGGAATTGTTTTCTGTTAAATTATTTTGCCTTTTTTAGACTTCTAGAATATAGACATTTTTCACATATGGCAAAAATTTAGAGGAATTATTTGAACAGAAAGGATTTAAGTTAAACATGAAGAAAAACTTCTTGATGGTCAGTGTGGGAAATTACTAATAGATAATGTCTCTTCTTTAAGGAGGGAAAAGAGATTTATATGCAATTCTGCCTGGAGGAAGAGAGGTTATTAATAGAACTGTAAATCCAGAGCTAAGCAGCATCAATAGAATTAGAGAACTTAGTCAATCAACCAAATACTTATTGAACAACTTTTATTTGTCTGTGACAGATATGCAGCATATACTCCCAATTTCCATTTACACTATTAGTAAAGTAAGTTACATCCCCAGAACAAGGCCACTGCTTTCCTCAGGATTCCAGGCATAGCTCTGAGGAGTTTGGAGTACATTTTCAATATTATATCTGATGGACCCCCATTTGTTTGCTTTCCCTCATTGATTCCTTTTCCTTTCTCTTTCTCTTCTCTTCTTCCTCTTTTGTTCTGTTCTATTCTCTTCTTTTTTCTTCCCCTTCTGTAGAGGGCTGAAACTCTGAATCAGACAAGAGAGCCCTTAAGGCTACCTATTTGATGTGAAACAATGGCTCTATTAGCATATATTTGGATAATGGTTCTCCTCACCATTGGTGCTTACTGAATATTTGGTGGTGAGATAATCTTAGGCAAGGATTGGAGGGTGAGGGAGAGAGTCATAAGCACTTGGTGGCAGGACAAGGAGGAGAGAGGCTGGTGACTCAGGACTTCAGAATCCAGGAGACATCTTTGGCAAGCCTTGTGGCAGCTTGCCTGCCTCTTTCACTTCTCCCCTGAAGACCAAGGACTTTGATTAATCCTATCTCTGGCTGACCCTAAAGCCCTCCAGGAAGCTAGCCCGTACTTTACACCCTTCCATTCTTTCTGTCAACATAGGATATCACATTCTTATGTACAAATACTCTGCCCAAAGGAATGCCAATTTTGCTCATTCAAAGATCCCAAAATATATGGGGCTTTAAGATTTTATCCTTAAAGACCATGACTTAAATGCAAATTTCTCTGACTTTCATTGATTGTTCAACAACAGTTCCCTGCCTATGCCCCTTAGTCATTGTTTGCCTCCTGATTAGCTCAGAGTGAATTTAAATAGCAGTTATATCTCTATTGGGCAGATATTCTTAGGGTCTTCCCCTCCCAAGTTGACTTTTTTTTTTTTTAACTAGGTAACAGAGAACATTCTCTGCCTCATTTTTTATAAAGCCTTAATTACTGATTGGACATTGCCTCAGTCAAATTGAAACCCAAGAAAAATTTTAGCTTTTTAAGGACAAGGTTTCCTACTGCATAGGATTCATCTTTAGTCATCACAATCTATATCTTGCTACTGGACCCAGATGACTCTGGTGGAGAAAGTGAAGCAAATAACTTTGCAAAGTTCTCCCTTATTTAAATACAATTCACTTGCACATCCTGGCATCATGTCCCTGATTTCATGGCCCTCTTCAAGAACAAAGCAATGACAAGTTGTACAGAAAGTACTGGTTTATGTTGGCAAATGGTCTTTCAACATTTAAGGCTTTCTTCTGTCAATGAAATCACAAGTCCAATCTCTATCTCTCTGATAATTTTATTATCATTTCCAAATGTATATTGAGACAAAAGTCTTGGAATCAAGAATCACATGATCAAGGTTCTAGTCCTACCTATTCTGTTTATTCTGTCTATTCTAAAAGCCTACCCATTAGGCTTTCAGTAAGTTTTTTTCATCTCCTGAGTATTAATTTTCAGAAGAGATAGTAGGTTTAGGATTTTGACACAGATATGATGGCCTTGTGGGAGAGAATAGAACATAAGGTATGTATCCTCTAACTTCCTTTTTGAGCTCCCATCTTGAGCAGATTCATGGGAGTTAATTGTAAAGTTTTCCATTTGAGCATTTATACCTTGGAAATCTGCAAACATTATATGTCAGGACCAAATTTATTACTCTGTTGATTGTCTAGATTGAAGAAAAAGTGAAGAATGTAGATTAAACTTAAAAGTGTGTTACGCATGCATTGTTTTAGTCAGTTGTTAAACATTTATTAGCATAAGTCTGGTTACAACTATATACATTATTAACTCAACTGAGTCCCCAACACATTGTTTACCTCATATACAGCTTTAGAAAAGTGTTGTAGTATTTGTTTCCTCTGCAGACAGTGTAACTTATCCCAATTAGTCTATAAAGTAAGAAAGATAGGTGATGCTGAAGGATTCTGAACAGGCTTTATCTTTCTTCTACTTACATTTGAAAAGGTAAAAAACAACAACAAGCTCTTCACCCTCCCCACAAAAAAAAAAAAAAAAAAAAACACTAAAGGAAGAAACATTCATGGTAAATCTATAAAGTTGATCCAAAATAAAATAAAATAAAATGGTAATCCACTGTAATAATATCTAGGAGTGAGAAGGCAGACTTTGCCTCATACAACAGAGAAATCATAAATAAATGTAATAATAAGAAGACGACTGTGGCTCACCTGGAGAGGTGAGAAGGAATACTTCATGATAAAAAATACTCTCATTAGGACTGACGCAGGATAGTCAGTTGTCATATTATTCCTCTCAACAAAAAATGCCCAAGTCTATGACCTAGTACATATAGGGTTATTCACTATGATTCCAGAGGAAGAGCGCTAAGGGTTATGTCCAATTCCATATAGACGGTGATTGCTCTTCTCAAAGGTAATGACTCTTCTGGGATTTTCTGTCCAGACTAGAGTATGAGACAAAGAAAGAGAAATAAAGAAGAGAGAGGCTGATTAATCCTAAATGTATCTCATTCCTGTATTCAGGTTAACTCTTGAGCTCTGTCTACTATCATGGCTGCCAGATTTGTTACTTATTAAGAGAACAGCTTCATCATTTGGAGAAAGGAAGAGCATCTTTATAATTTTATTGTTTTTTTCTCTCTCTGATGATGATATTCTGTGCCTACAATTTAATTCTTTATGGGAAGTATGAAAGACTATTTCCCTTCCTTTCTCTTCTTTTACTTGCCAATAACACACACACACACACACATACACACACACACACACACACACACACACACACATCATGCATATCCCCCTCTTCCCCTCCAGAGTCATAAACATGCATATCTTTTTTTTAAATTTTTTTTTATTATAGTAACTTTTTATTGACAGAATCCATGCCAGGGTAATTTTTTTACATTATCCCTTGCACTCACTTCTGTTCCAATTTTCCCTCCCACCCTCCACCCCCTCCCCTAGATGGCAAGCAGTCCTATATATGTTGAATATGCCCCAGTATATCCTAGATACAATGTATGTGTATGTATGTGTGCAGATCCAAACAAAAACCATATGATCATCTCAATAGATGCAGAAAAAGCATTTGATAAAATCCAACATCCATTCCACTTAAACACTTGAGAGTATAGGAATAAATGGACTTTTTCTTAAAATAGTCAGGAACATATATTTAAAACCATCAGTAAGCATCATATGCAATGGGGAAAAACTGGAATCTTTCCCAGTAAGATCTGCAGTGAAGCAAGGTTGCCCACTGTCACCATTACTATTCAATATTATATTAGAAACACTAGCCTCGGCAATAAGAATCGAGAAAGAGATTAAAGGAATCAGAATAGGCAGTGAGGAAACCAAACTATCACTCTTTGCAGATGATAGATGGTATACTTAGAGAACCTAGAGATTCTACAAAAAGCTATTAGAAATAATCCATAAATTTAGCAAAGTTGCAGGTTATAAAATAAATCCCCATAAATCCTCAGCATTTTTATACATCACCAACAAAATCCAACAGCAAGAGATACAAAGAGAAATTCCATTCAGAATAATTGTCGACAGCATAAAATATTTGGGAATCTATCTACCAAAGGAAAGTCAGGAATTATAGCTAAATTACAAAAAACTTTCCACACAAATAAAGTCAGACTTAAACAATTGAAAATATCAAGTGCTCCTGGATAGGTCGAGCAAATATAATAAAGATGACAATACTCCCTAAACTAATCTATTTATTTAGTGCTATACCAATCAGACTTCCAAGAAAATATTTTAATGATCTAGAAAAATAACAACAAAATTCATATGGAATAATAAAAGGTCAAGAACTCAAAAGAATTAATGAAAAAAATCAAATGAAGGTGGCCTAGCTGTACCTGACCTAAAACTATATTATAAAGCAGCAGTCACCAAAACCATTTGGTATTGGCTAGAAATAGATTAGTTGATCAGTGGAACACGTTAGGTTCACAAAACAGAATAGTCAACTATAGAATTTAGTGTTTGACAAACCCAAAGATCCTCACTTTTGGGATAAGAATTCATTATTTGACAAAACTGCTGGATAACTGGAAATTAGTATGAGAAATTAGGCATGGACCCTACACCTTAACACCGTATACCAAGATAAGATCAAAATAGGTCCATGATTTAGACATAAAGAACGAGATTATAAACAAATTGGAGGAACATAGGATAGTTTATCTCTCAGATTTGTGGAAGAGGAAGAATTTGTGACTAAAGACTAACTAGAGACCATTATTGATCATAAAATAGAAAATTTTGATTACATCAAATAAAAGGCTTCTGTACAAACAAAACTAATGTAAACAAGATTAGAAGGGAAGCAACAAACTGGGAAAACATCTTCACAGTTAAAGGTTCTGATAAAGGCCTCATTTCCAAAATACATAGAGGACTGACTCTAATTTATAAGAAACCAAGCCATTCTCCAATTGATAAATGGTCAAAGGATATGAACAGACAATTTTCAGATGATGAAATTAAAATCATTACCACTCATATCAAAGAGTGTTTCAAATCATTATTAATCAGAGAAATGCAAATTAAGACTCTGAGATACCACTACACACCTGTCAGATTGGCTAAGATGACAGGAAAAAATAATGATGAGTGTTGAGGGATGGGAAAACTGGGACACTGATACATTGTTGGTGGAGCTGTGAACGAATCCAACCATTCTAGAGAGCAATCTGGAATTATGCCCAAAAAGTTATCAAACTATGCATACCCTTTGATCAGCAGTGTTCCACTGGGCTTATACCCAAGGAGATACTAAAAGAAGGAAAGGGACCTGTATGTACCAGAAATGTTTGTAGCAGCCCTGTTTGTAGTGGCTAGAAGCTGAAACTGAGTGGCTGCCCATCAATTGGAGAATGGTTGGGTAAATTGTGGTATATGAATGTTATGGAATATTATTGTTCTGTAAGAAATGACCAGCAAGATGAATACAGAGAAGCTTGGAGAGAATTACATAAACTGATGCTAAGTGAAATGAGCAGAACCAAGAGATCATTATATACGTCAACAACGATACTGTATGAAGATGTAATCTGATGGAAGCAGATTTCTTTGACAAAGAGACCTAATTCAGTTTCAATTGATCAATGATGGACAGAAGCAGCTACACCCAAAGGGGAAAAAAAAAAAAAAACACTGGGAAATGAATGTAAACTGTTTGCATTTTTGTTTTTCTTCCCGGGTTACTTCTACCTTCTGAATCCAATTCTCCCTGTGCAACAAGAAAACTGTTTGGATAAACATGCATATCCTAAGACAAAAAAAAAAAAAAAAAGTACAAATATTCAAGTATCTGGAAGAAATTTTGCCTAGAAAAGTAATTCTTGTTGATTATAAGTCATTGTTTAGTTGAAATAATGCTAGATTAATAGACACAGAATGTAATCCAGATATAATGGTGCCATTTACTATACTCATTTCAGTCTGTACTCAATTAATTTTTCAAACTGGTCTTCCTAAAGCAAAGGTCTTTTTAAGGGTGATGTTTTGACTTCTGAGTGAATTGGACTTATGTGAATCAGAATTGCCCAAAGTTGTCAGCCTTACTATCTTTTCCAGAGTCATTGATGTGTAATAGCAAGACAAAAGTCAGAACTGGTGATGACCTAGAATACAGGGAATGATCTGGAAATTTTTGGGAATCTCAGCAAGCTGTAAGCACCCACAGTATATATTTCAATTGCCTTAATGGATGTTGGAGCAACTTATTCTCATCTACCCATTCTATCATAGGAAATTATCTCATTCTTGGGAGAGATATCTTTTTAAACTCACCAATAGGTTTGAGACTATCAGATATAACCTGATTTTGTCTATTTGCCAAGATAGTTTAGTACTCTGGTTATTGTACATAGGTGAAGGTGGATACCAAAGGTGAGTTAGTGAGCATCCCTGAAAAGGACAAGGCCTTTTGATAAGCTGTCACACCAAAGAGGCTAAGAGTAAGAATGAGAATTTCAACTATTTTTTCACACAAATATCTCCTGGTCTCCATTGTCTCCTGACCATGTTTATTCCCAACATCCTCGTTTGGAAGGAAAGATCATAGATGGGAAAATTCCCTGATAAGGATTCTTTCCCATAGCCCATCACTAATAAATGCTCACAATAACATAGATCAGCTTATTCTGTGTTGCTTGACTATTTTTTTTTTTTTTTCGTTTTCTTTATATGCCTAGTGCGCACAGTGCTTGTAACATACATACTTAATGATTGGTCTTAATTTTAAATATACCATGTTTTTAATAAAACTTTTCAGATTTCATTGGATATTTGCAAAATTATTTAGTAAACTGTATTCCACTATGAAAATAGAAAGTATTTATTACTATTATTGTGTTTCTATTAGTTTTGCTGTTTTTTATTTTGTTGAATTTGTATATAAACTGTTCTGTGGCAAAAAATAGTCACTATTCTGCTATTGTTCTTTTATGCATGAAGTTTGGAGGATTATTGCATAAGTGGATAAAATGATTGCTTTTTTTTGTAATTGACATATTTTGGGACGTAATTGGCAACCTATTTTCTATAGATTTACTAAAAGCATATTCATTTTCCTAGCAAACAGAAAGACAAATTTATATTCTTCACCTTGTTCCCAAACGGTTTTTATTTAATTTGGTTGCTCCCTATATTTTGAGAGTTTTTTCATTCCACATAATTTAGAGTTATAAAATTTAAGTGTCTTCTAAAAACATAGATTCTTAAGATTTTATGGATAAAAGTTATATTAGGATGATTATGCACAACATCTCTGGTCTGGGGTAATGATGTAGTTCTGGTATATTTTATTGACTACATCCTCCAGAATATTTTAAAGCCTATATTTTTAATTTGAGGATTTGTCAGTTAATAAAACATAAATTCTGACAAGTAATTTTAGCCACTACAAGATCATGTTTTGCTAGTTGTTTCGTGTTTATTATCTTGCTCTATTGATTAACTTCTTATTCTTTGCAAAATCTTTGTCACTAAGCCTGGGACACTGAATAATTTCTGTTGATGATAACCTAGGTTAAAATATGTCAGTTTAAATCCCTCTATTTTCATAAATAAATATCCTTGACTCAGCAATTTGTTTAATATTTTGTCACCATATTTAAATTCATCTGAATATTGCTCCTGGAGGGCCTTTTAATTCAACTTTTGTCTCTTTATCATTTCATTGATTCCATTTGGAATAAGAATTTTTTTCTTTCTTTCTATCTTTTTTTCTTTTTTGTTTTATTGATGTTTTGTTTTTACATCAATTCTTTTTTATGAAAACTCTGTTGTATAAAATTAAAATAATTAAGCAAAACGATCAATATGGTAATTAATATTAAAGTACTTGCAACATTCCATATTTATGGCATTCTCTCATTTTTGCATTAAAAATATTTTTTCTTTTCCTTTTATGCCAAGTTCATTTTAAAAAATAACTTAAAAAAACATAATTCTTATAGCAAATGTGCAAAATATATGTATAACCTTGGTAGACATATACATATATTTGCACACATACATAGTACAAACAACATGTATACATATTGCACATTTGGATGTTATTAATGATGTTTGATGAATGATAAAATGTTTTTCATTTCAGGAAGATGATACCTTCAGGCTACAAAATTAGACATATCTATAAATTTATATGAACATATTAATAGATGTATATGTATATATGTTTGTTTGTATATTTTCTATGTAATTTATGTGATATCTAGTTTTAATACACACACACACACACACACACACACACACATATATATATAGATTGATTTAACTCTTCACCCTTAAGTATTCATGTAGATTTATATCCAAATATTTATTTATCTTTATCTATATATAATTCTGTAACCTAAATTGATCACCTTTCTGGATTGGATAACATATTTCATCATTGATCCTCCAGAGTCATGACTGGTCATTGTATGAAACACAAATATTATAGATAAAGTCATTTGTTTTTCTTTTTTTTTTCAATTTTATCTTTTAAAAAAATATTTATTTTTAATACACGTTGCTTTGTGAATCATGTTGGGAGAGAACAATCAGAGCAAAAGAGAAAACCCATAGGGAGGAAAAAAAAAACAGAAAAAAGGAGTAAACATTAAATTCAATAGTCATAATTCTGGATATAGATAGCATTTTCGTTCCAAAATCTATTGGGATTACTTTGGATGGTTGAACCAATGAGAAGAAGCAAATCTTTCATAATTGAGCATCACACATTCTTGCTGATATTGTGTACAATGTATCTCTGGTTTTACTTGCTTCACAAAGTATCAGTTCATGTAAATCTTTCCAGACCTTTCTAAAATCAGCTTGTTCATCATTTTTTATAGAACACTAATATTCCATTATCTTTATATATCACAACTTATTTAGCCATTCCCCAGTTGATGGGTATCTAAGTGTCATTTTTTTCCAATGTATTTGTTACTATATAAATTATTTTCTGGTCATGCTAATTTTATTCTTTATCAGCTGAAAAAAATTCTCAAAATGGCTTAATTTTAGAATATTGGTGTTATAGCATAAAATATTTTTCTGGCGATATTAACGTTACTCTGTATCAATTGATATGTCTTTCCGTGTCTTTTGAAACAATATATTTCCTTATTTCTTTTAGCACATTAGTACTTTTTATATTCATATACCACTACTCATTCAGCCATTCCTCAGTTGAACATTTCGTTAGTTTTTTGTCAGAAAGTATTTATTTAATATAATTTTATTGCTTTGTGATCAGTAAAGAATGTTTATGGTATTTCTGATTTTCTATGATTGTGAGGGGTTTTTATACTTTATTTTATTATTTTTTATAAAGATTTAATTTTGCACAGTAAGCTGAAAAATGTTTATTCCATTCTATATTAGATTAGAGTCTTAATAAATAAGACTCTAATCTAATATTTTTTAAAAATCATTTTGAACTTCAATTTAAAAAGAACATTTCCATATGCACAGCATAGTATAAAAAGAGGATTCAATATAAAACTATGAATTTCCATTTCACAGTTTTTACTTTTTTGAGAAACCATATAATTAAAACCACACGTTATTTTTTAAAACTATCTTGTTTTTCTATGCTTCCTTATAAGTTTTCTTTTGTAGTTTACTGTACAATTTTTATTTTTTCAATCTCTCTCCACCTAAATTTAAAGAAATCTACCATTAGATACAAAATCATACTATCCCTACTTCTCTTGGTCCGTTGTTTTCCTGGATGTGGATAACATCTTTCTTTACTGGTCTTTTGTAGCTGATCTGAGTATTTATGATAATAAAAATGACTTAATTGTTAAATTGTTTATAGAACAATATTAATGTTATTGCACACAATGTTCTTTTGATTCTGTTCATTTTACTCTTCATTATTTCATGCAACTTTTCCCACTTTTTACAAAAAAAAAGCCAATTTGTCATATAGTGCAGTAATATTCCATCATAATCACATATCACAACTTATTAAGCCATTGCCCAACTGATTGACATCCCTCAATTTCTTGTTCATTGACCCCACAAAAAGAATGACTATTAAAATTTTAGAATATAAGTTCTTTCTTCCCCTCCCCTAATTACCTTGTAAAACAGACACAATAGGGGTATTGATGGATCAAAGTGTATCCATATTTTATAATTCTTTGTTCATAATTCTAGATTGCTATCCAAAATGGTTCCACAAACATTGAATTACTATCCTAATTTTTCTACAACCCTTCCAAGATCTGTTCCTTTCCCATTCTATTATTTTAGGAGTAAGATGACATCTTAAAGTTGTTTTAATTTGCATTTCTTTAATCAATTCTGAACATTTAGAACATTTTAATATGATTATATATAATTTTGATTCCTTCATTGAAAAACTGCCTATTCCTGTCCTTTGACCATTTATCAAATGGGGGAATAGTTTATATTCCTATAAGTTTGGAAAAGTTCTTTATATATTTGATTTATGAGACCTTTATCTGATAAATTATCGATAAACATTTTCTCCCAATTTTCTATTTTCCTTCTAATCTTGGATATATTGGTTTTATTTTTACACAACTCTTTTAAATTTAAGGTAATCTATCTAATATTTCTAAATTTTTATTTGAATTCTTTTTTCTTATTTATTTTATTGCATTCATTTAGAGTAAGAAATATAATTTTAGACTAGGTACCAACCAAAATATATTTAATAAAGATAATTTAAAATGGACACTACACATTTCTGAAAAGTAATAGATAATGAGTTGCTTTTAATTCTTAACATATATGTACTCAATGACATAGTTCTTAAATATTTAAAGAACCCCCCCCCAAAAAAAAAAACACTAACTGAATTGCAAGGAGAAATAGTAAAATTTTAATCAGAGGGGAGCTCAATTTATATTAATAAATCCTTGATCAGAGCTTCTAGTAATTTTTTGTGTCATAGGCCTTTTCTCAGAATAATGTTTTTAAATCATAAAATAAAGGATTACAAAGGAAACTATACTGAAATAGAATAATATATGTATATGAATAAATACATATATATACATATAGAGGTATGTGTATGCAATATATTTGCACATATATGCATACAAACATATATATATATGGATATACATGGATATATTATATATATACACACACACACATATATATATATATACATATATAAAATTTATGGACACCAATTTAACATCCAGATGTATAGATAAGCCACTTATGGTGACATTCAACCAACTCATTGTTATGTTTCTTGTTCTACTTTCAGTATTTGCTGTTCAAAAAAATGTATTAATCTGTTTTAAAAGTTTTTTTAAAAATGTTTATCTTCTGCAATTGAATTCATATAGAAATGATACTGGGATTGCTTCCTTTTCTTCTATATATATTTTTTATGTTGGATTATGTAATAGACCATTGCTAAGGTAAGTAAAACAACTTGTTTTCTTATAATGAATAGAATTGGTATGAATTTCATCTTTAACTTCATTGAAAGTTTTACTTGAACAGTTTCAGTAGTAGACAATATGATGGAGATAACATACATGTCAACTAAATTTTTCAGTGATTTGATTTTATATTTACAACTCTGGATAGTATTTATATTTAATATGGGAGGACATATTTTTATGGGCCATTGTCATATCTGGTCATTTTAGGGGCAACATTTCTTTCTTGGTTGATGTTTTGGTTCTAATAGTTTGTTAAGTTTTCAAAATATTTTGATATTTGTATTTTTGATATGAGAATGTCTTTTCTGTAAATTTGTGAAGGATCAAAAGCTTCTCTGTAATAATCCTGGCCACTTGATTATACCTTTTTTTATGTTTTCAGTCATATACCAGCTAAAATCCCACTTTTTATGAGAAAGTTTTCCTGATAAGAACCTCTCTATTTATCATCTATTTATCCTGCATATATCTTATTTGAACATAATTATTCATCTCTTCTCACAGTTAATTGTGAAGTCTTTGAGAGAAGATTGTCTTTATTTTATTTTGGTCAGGATAATAGTATTTATTTTGGGATTTGGGGGGTGTTTTTTATTGTTTGATTTTTTTCTGTTTATACATGTATATTAACTTTTTAAATACACATTTCTTTATGAATCATGTTGGTAGAAAAAAATCAGAACAAAAAAATAACACGAGAGAGGATAGAAAAACAGAAGAAAGATGTGAACATAGCATGTGTGATTTACATTCAATTTCCATACATCTTTTTCTAGATGCAATTTGTATTTTCTATCCAAAGTTTATTGGGATTGCCTTGAATCACTGAACCACTGAGAAAAATGAAATCTTTGATAGTTGATCATCATACCATGTTACTGTTACTGTGTAAAATATATTCCTGGTTCTGCTTGTTTTGCTCAGCATCAGTTTGTATAAATTTTCCAGGCTTTCTAAAATCATCTTGTTTATCATTTTTTTTATAGAACATTAATATTCCATTACCTTCCTATAGCACAACTTATTCAGCCATTCTCTAATTGATGGTCATCTATTCATTTTCCTTTTTTTTTTTTTTTTTTTTGCTACGACAAAAGAACACTAGTTTTCTTAATATTGCTTTGTATAGTCTAGTGGTACTGCTGAGTCAAAGGGTTTATATCCTTTGGACATAGTTCCAAATTACTCTCCAGAATAGTTGGATCATATCATAAATCTACCAACAATGCATTAGTGTCCCAATTTTCCCACATCCCCTCCAATATTTGACATTATCTTTTCCTGTCATCTTAGCCAATCTGAGCAGTATGAGGTGGTACCTCAGAGTAATAGTAATCAATACTGATAGTAATAATAAATTAGTAATTTAGAGCATTTTTTTCATATGATTATACATGGCTTTAATTTCCTCATATGAAAATGTTAATATCCTTTGACCTTTTATCAGTTGGGAAATTACTAGTATTCTTGTAAATTTGACACAGTTTTTTATATATTTTAGAAATGAGACTTATTAGAAACTCTGTCTTTAAAACTTTTTTCACAACTTTCTATTTTCATTTTAAACTTGTTTGTGTTGGGTTTGTTTGTGCAAAAACTTTTAAAATTTAAATTAATCAAAGTTGTGCCTTTTGTCTTTCATAATGTTCTCTAGTTCTTTGGTCATAAATTCTCCTTTCCAAAGATTTGATAAGTAAATTATTCCTTGCACCTCTTATGGTATCACCCTCCACACTTAATCATGTACTCATTTTGACCTTATTTTGGCATGGGGTGTGAGATGTAGGTCTATGCTGAGTTTTTTAAATATTATTTTCCAGTTTTCCCATCAATTTTTGTGAAATAGTGAGTTCTTATCCCAGAAGCTAGAATTTAAGGGTTTATCAAATACTAGATTACTATAGTCATAGTTTATTATGTCGTGCATATCTAACCTATTTCAGTGATCCAACACACTATTTCTTATTCAATACCAAATGGATTTGATGAGTGCAGCTTTATATTATAGTTTTAGGTCTCATACTGCTAGGCCACTATCCTTTCTCATTTTTTTCTTTAATTTCCTTGATATTCTTGACCTTTTGTTCTTTCAGATAATTTTTTTTTCTAGCTCTATAAAATAATTTTTGGTAGTTTGATTGGTATAACCCTGAATAAGTAAACTAATTTAACAGAATTGTCATTTTTATTATATTAGCTTGGACTATCTATGAGCAATTGATTAGCTCTCAGTTGTTTAGATCTGACTTTATTTGTGTGAGAAGCGTTTTATAATTGTGTTCATATAGTTTCTGGGTTTATCTTTCAAGTAGACACCCAAATATTTTATTTTGTCTACAGTTATTTTAAATGGAACTTCTCTTTTTATTTCTTGCTGCTTGAGTTTGTCAGTAGTATAGAGAAATACTGATGATTAGTGTGGGTTTATTTTATATCCTGCAACTTTGCTGAAGTTAATTATTTCTAGTAGATTTTTGGATGATTTTCTAGGATTCTCTAAGAATATTATTATCATCTGCAAAGAGTGATAGTTTTATTTCTTCATATTCTAATTCCTTTAATTTCTTGTTCTTTTCTTATTGCTAAAGCCAACATTTCTTTTTTTTTTTTTTGACTATTAAAGTCTTTAATGTAAACAAAGCATCTTTTCTTTTTTTTTTTCTTTCTTTCTTTTTTTTCTGTGGGATCTGTTATTTTATTGATTATTTTATTTTTTTTTATTTAATAGCCTTTTATTTACAGGATATATACATGGGTAACTTTACAGCATTAACAACTACCAAACCTCTTGTTCCAATTTTTCACCTCTTACCCCCCCCCCCACCGCCTCCCCTAGATGGCAGGATGACCAGTAGATGTTAAATATATTAAAATATAAATTAGATACACAATAAGTATACATGACCAAAATGTTATTTTGCTGTACAAAAAGAATCAGACTCTGAAATATTGTACAATTAGCTTGTGAAGGAAATCAAAAATGCAGGTGGGCATAAATATAGGGATTGGGAATTCAATGTAATGGTTTTTAGTCATCTCCCAGAGTTCTTTTTCTGGGCATAGCTAGTTCAGTTCATTACTGCTCCATTAGAAATGATTTGGTTGATCTCGTTGTAAAGCCAACATTTCTAGTACATTATTGAATAATAGTGGTGATAAGGGCATCCTCGTTTCATACCTGATCTTATTGGTGAGGCATCTAGCTTCTCTACATTGTAAATAATGCTTACTGTTGGTTTTAGATAGATACTGCTTATTACTTTAAGGAAAAGTCCCCTTTTCCCTGTGTTCTCCAGTGTTTTAATAAGAATGGTTGCTGTATTTTGTCAAAAGCTTTTCTGCATTTATTGAGATTATCATATGATTTTGGTTGCTTTTGTTATTGATATGGTCAATTATAAAAATAATTTTTCTAATATTGAACAGTCTAGCATTCCTAATATAAATATGATATAGCATATTTTATTTTACTGCTGATAAGTTTTTTATAATATCTTTGATATTTAAATTTTTTGCATCAATATTCATTAGTGAGATTGGTCTATAATTTTCTTTCTCTGTTTTGTCTCTTCTTGGTTTAGATATCAGTACCATATTTGTGTCATAGAAGGAATTTGGCAGTACTTCTTTGCTTTATTTTCCAAATAGTTTACCTATTATTGGAAGTATTTGTACTTTAACTGTTTGTTAGAATTGACTTGTAAATTCATCTGTCCCTGGAGAAGTTTTTTTAGGGAGTTCATTGATGGCTTGTTCAATTAATTTTTCCAAAATAGGACTACTTAAATAATTTAGTTCCTCTTCTGTTTATCTGAACAATTTTTATTTTTGCCTATTTTGATTAAAATTTCAAACTTGCTGGCATACAATTGAGCAAAATATCTCCTATTTATTGCTTTAATTTCTTTTTCATTGATGGTGAGTTCACACTTTCCATTTTTGATGCTGGTAATTTGTTTTTCTTTTTGTTTTTTTCCCCTTTCCTTTTTCTAATCAAATTAAGCAAAGGTTTTTCTATTTTGTTGCCTTTCTCATAAAACCAACTCTTAGTTTTATTAATTTCATAGTTTTCTTAGTTTCAACTTTATCTCTCCTTTGAGTTTCAGAATTTCTAATTTGGTATTTGGGGGTTTTAATTTATTCTTTTTCTAGCTTTTTTAGTTTTGATGAGGTGCAAGAATTTAGGGTAAGAGATCCCCTAACAGCAATGGAATCCCATAGGTGATTGCACAGATTTTGCAAAAGAATTCGTGAAGCCCAATAAACACAGGCATGAGGTTTGTGGCAAAGATTGGATTTATTTATTCTAAGAAGACACAGTATGCTACTCCTGATTAGGAATTTAGCAAAGATGGGATTATACTGAGAAGAACCAATTTCTCAGCATGCCTTCCTGATTAGGAATTAGCAAGGCTAGGTTTGCACTAAGAAGAAAATAGCTTCATCGAGGGCAAAATCCTGATAGGACTTCTGTGAAATGTCTGGGTACACAGTGCTAGATATACTGGGGCTGTTTGATCTTTGGCCCCAATTTGGGAGCCAACTCCAGATGAATCTGGGAGATGAATTTTCAATTGAATTCAATTCAAAATTGAATGTGATTACTTATCGTGGGAGTTTCCTTTATGGACAGAAGGATATGTCCTTCCTAGAGGTCTGGAGGGTTTGAGACTCGGAATGACCCTTCCCCCACAGATTCCTTTCTTACTCTTCTCCCCCCCCCCCCAAAGATTAAAGGGGACAAAGTTTACATCATTTTCATGCCCAATTCATTGATCTCCTTTTAGAACCAGATTGTCTTTGCTTCCCCCTCCCTTCCCCCATTCCTAATGCTTAATATAGAGGCTAATGTGTTGTAGGTCCTAGATAAATGCTTATTAATTGACTATTAAATAGGTACTTAAAAAAAAAAACAACTTCAACAATATGCTATGTGTTTTTTATACTGGTTTTCCTAATACTGCTTTGCATGGACCAGAAATTTTATTTGTATGAAAAATTATTAGTAATTACTTTGTCAACAAAGAAACATCTACTAAATCAGATCAAAATTTTTATTTTGCTATTTACACTTTTAGAACAGAAGTTGGGAATATCTATATACATTCTGCAAAATTATTTTATCTGACCCTGCCAAGGCAAGTATAGGCAATGGTGAAATGAAAACTAGGTACAACAACACTTCATTGCTTGAGTTTTAGGTGAATTATTTTTTATGGGCCATGAATGATATTATAAATATCCAACTTGCCCTTAGCAGAAAAAAAGGTTCCCTACCCCTTTTTAAGTGAGTAACCTCAAAGATTAAATGATTTCCCTATGATTACACACCAAGTATTTTTTTAAAAGAATGATTTAAATCAGTCTTCTCAACTCCAAAGTCAGCTTTTTGTCCACTGTACTATGCTCCTTTATGAAACTATTATTGCTCACAGTGTTATTATTTTATTAAATTAGTTAATTAAACCCAACAAATAATTAAATTAAATGAGAATTATAATTTATCTAGGCCATTTATACTGTCTAGGAATGTACTTTAGTAGGTACTTAAATGTTGGATTAATTAAATCAAATTATTTTTGTAGTTACAAATCTGTCCTAAAAACACATTTAAATATCAATATAAAAAAATCTGCAAACATACTTTAAAAATCAGAAAATTAGTAGAGCACTCATTTTTTAGTTATTTGAAAAAAAAATGCCTCTGAGAAGCTTACCATGTACTTAACAAGTGGCTTTCTTTTCTAGCAGGACCCTTCCCATAAATCCATAGTTATGTAGTATATTTCTTTACAGACATTAAACTTTAAAATTTTTATTTTAAATTCAGTCCTTTAAGTGTCATTGAGAGGGAAACATTGCTCTTTTCATACCCCTGCTTAAAAAACAAAAACAAAAAAACCTTCAGCAGTTTTCTATTGCCTAATAAAAATAGAAATACCCTTAAACACATATTTGAGATCTTCTAGCATTTGGATCCAAGCTTCCCCCCTTCCCCCCAGCATCATCTCACATTCCCTTTTCTACATAATCAAACTGATTTACCTATACTTATTTTGTTCCTTTTTTTCTAGCCCCTATACATTTGCAAAATGTACTTTCCTAACGTCCATGCCTAAATATCCTTCCCCATCTCCCATCTGTTTTAATCCTTGGCTCATATATTTAGAACCTGAAGACTAATCAGTTTTACTCTAATCCTCTTATAAATGAAGAAAAGTAGTATCATAATAGTGAGGTGCGTTGCCCCAGGTAAGCAACAGAATTTTGCTTTAAATGCAACTCTCCTTTCACAGCTAGACAATTCCTTCAAACTCCAGTCCATCTAAGTTTTTCCAGCCAGAATTTACTGATAAGTAAATCTAGAAGTGGGACCTTTTACCACTTTCCCACTGTTTCTCCTACACAATTAATAGTATTCAAATATTTTCCTTCTCAATTCTAAGCTTCTTGAGGCTAAGCATTATTTGTGTTTCCTTTTTTATTCTCTAGCTTATATTTTAGTCCTCATATTATTCATGAGAATAAATCCCCAATTTTGAAATAATTTTAGTCAGAAATTTCTTTGGTTATTTGGTGAAGGAGAGAGATTGAAGAAGGTGTGCTTCTGTTCCATATTTATGCAAAGTTTTTATTATTTAGGATTCAGAGAAAAAATACCAACCATGAACTATAGGTAGCAGTTAGCAACCCTAGGCAAGGAGCATTTAGTTGTATATTAGTAACCATAAACATTCAAATTTGGGGAACCCAAAACAAAAGCTTTTCATAGATCCAAAACAAGAACTTGATGGGATCTTGGACATTCTCTCTGTAGCCATTAAGCTTCTCAAGATCTTTAAGGTTAGCATCAACTCTTCAGTAAGATTTTGGAAATAGTTATCTAGTTACATAAAGCTAGGTTCAACAATATTAACAAAGACTAAACAATAAATATTTTCCCACACTTGATTTATGAGGTACTTTAAAATATTTTATTAAGGTTCATTGATTTTCATACAAGGTCATGATCACAAATCTTAGCTGATCTTTTAAATGGATAAATAATTTTCATCATCTCATTCCATTCAGTTTTTCATTTTTGAATTTCCATTCCTATGACTTGTGAGATCATCCCACTTTTTTCTCTTGATAAATTAATTAATCAATGAATAAAACAATACCCTCATATTATGATTTTTAGATTCAAATTTAGCTTATCTGAAATTCAGATAAATGGAGATATCAGTCTGCATCCTTGCCAAAACTGTAACTCTATTGCTATCTAAAAGTGAGGAAACAATCAGAAAACCAGGGCATATTTTATTTTTTTTCTATATGAAAATATTTCTTCTTCCTTAGTGTGAATCTACTTTTGCATTAAAAAAAACTGATTTATTTTCTCCTAAATTGGTAATTTAATTGAGTCTAACAAATTTTCTGAGAAAAAATGTTTTGCTCTATTTCTCATGATAAAACTAATAATCATCCTGAAACTAAGCAGAGAAACATGTTTAAAATAGACAGGTTGTATAATAAATAGAGAAAATAATAGAATATAGATTTCATAGTTAAAAGATCCTCCCTTTAATTAGAAAGACTTAGCACCTTAAGATAATGGGTGGCAAAGAGAATGTGAACAAACCACATATTACTCAGAAGTAGCCCTTAAATCTGTATAGCCAAGCTGTTTTGCTGATTAATTTCTCTCTCGTTCCTGTATGTTATGTTAAGGGACTCACTGACTTCCTGCAGACTAGAAGCTTTCTTGGGAACTTGGTTTATTGCTTTATATTTCCTTTTTTTATTGCTAATGATTGATTCTAACCTATATTAAAATATGACTAATATCTATATTGTAGTTATTCTCAGAAAAGAGAAAAATGAGGTTGAAGTCTCCACTTAGTATGTATATGTGGGAGACCTTGCTGACATAATTTCTCTATAATAAAAGGCACTAGTTCTCTCAATATGCCAGGTTAAGTATTAGGTTTTTATTTATTTTTTTTCTTTTAATTTAATAGCCTTTTATTTACAAGATATATGCATGGGTAACTTTACAGCATTAACAATTGCCAAACCTCTTGTTCCAATTTTCACTTACTCCCCACCCTCCCTAGATGCAGGATGACAGTAGATGTTAAATATATTAAAATATAAATTAGATACAAATAAGTATACATGACAAAACGTTATTTTGCTGTACAAAAAGAATCAGACTCTGAAATATTGTACAATTAGCTTGTGAAGGAAATAAAAAAAATGCAGATGGGATAAATATAGGGATTGGGAATTCAATGTAATGGTTTTTAGTCATCTCCCAGAGTTCTTTTTCTGGGCATAGCTGGTTCAGTTCATTACTGCTCCATTAGAAATGATTTGGTGGGGGCGGAGCCAAGATGGCGGAGAAGACACACGCGACTTTCTAAGCTCTTCTCTTACCCTCTTTATCAATATTACATCGAGCCTCAAAAATAGTCTTGACTGCTACAATCTGTAAAGATAAGAAGTAACAACTCACCGGCCGAAGAAAATCTGCAGTCTCGTCAAAAAGGTTGGTTCCGGGGCCAGGGGAGATCGGCACAGACTGGGAGAGAAATTAGTTCCGAGGAGAGTCTCAAACGAGGGTGAAGGCACAGATCTCAGCACAAGCGCGCAGCCCAACCCGCAGTACAGGGCTTTTCCTGCAGTTGTGATCCTGCACGGCAGGAGGACGCAGCCGGTAGCCTCCAATCTGAGCAGTGGGGAGCTCGGCTTGGGGCCATAGAGCTTTCCAGGGCCGATTTGCATCAGGCAGAGACGCTGGCAGAGTTTGCTGGCTGTCTGCATTCATGGTCAGCTCTAATACTCACAGTCCCACAAGAGGCTCCGGCCTAAGGTGACACCACCACTTAGTCTCTAGCCAAGGCAATCGATAATCCACTCAGCCCTCCTAGCAGTTTGATAGCTCGGCCAGTGCTGAATCCACTTCCTGTTGGGGAAGGAAAACTCTCACCCAGAGCTCCCATACCCTCTGTGGAAATCGGTTTACATCTTTCCTGCTCTGCGAGGAAGCTGGTAACCCCTTGCCTAGGAGACCTACCCTAAAGGTTTTAAAACATGAATAAAAAGATGAAAAGAACAATCGACAGCTTCTATGCAGAAAAAGAGCAGGTCAGCAAACCTGAAGAGACCCAAACAGCAAAATGCATCAGACTGTCCTCCTTACATAATGCTCCAAGAAGAGACCATTAAAAGTCTCAAAAGAGAGTTAGAAGATAAATGGGAAAGGAAAGAGAAGCCTTAAAGAGAGCAACAACTTCCTGAAATACGAATTGAAAGTTAAAAATTCCCAGGAAGTGCAGGGAAACAAAATTGGTGAATTGGAAAAAAAAATCTCAGGAAAGTAAGAATGTGAATTGAAAAAATAAAGAACCACTAGAAAGTAGGATTTGTGAATTGAATAGACAAAGAACTCACAAGAAAGTAGGATCAATTGAAAAGACAAAGAACACGCAAAAAGTAGGATCTGTGAATTGAAAAGAAATAATTCACTAAAAAAAAAAATTAGTGAAATGGAAAAAAATCCACAGACCAAAACAATACATTCAAAACCTGATTGACATATACAGAAAGAAGTAAAAAGCTATTGAAGAAAAATAATTCTTTAAAATTAGAACTGAACAATTGAAACTAATGATTCATTGAGACAAAGAATGCATACAAAACAAAAATGACAAACTGAAAAACCACGATTTTCTACTTGCAAAACGACAGACTTGAAAAATAGATCTAGAGAGATAATCTGAGATTATTGACTTTCTGAAACTATGATGAAAAAAGAGCCTAGATACTATTTTACAAGAAATCATCATAGAGAACTGCCCAGATGAAATAGAATCAGAAGGTAAAATAGGCATTGAAAGAATTCATCGAACACCTTCTGAAAGAAACCCTAAAATAAAAACCCCAGAATATTGTAAAAATTTCAGAACTATCAGATTAAGGAAAAAATTTTACAAGCAGCCAAAAAACCATTTAAATACCGAGGTGCCACAATAAGAATCACTCCAAGATCTGGCTGCCTCTACATTAAAGGAAAGAAGGGCCTGAAATGATATCGAAAGGCACAAGAACTTGAGATGCAGCCAAGAATAAACTACCCAGTGTGAGCATTTTCTTCCAGGGAAGAAGATGGAATTTAATGAAACAAATGAATTCCATTTGTTTCGAAGAAAACCAGAACTAAACAAAAAATTTGATCCCCAAGAATAGAACTCAAGAGATGCAGAAAAGGTAAAATAACTCTTGAGAATTGTATTTCGTTGTGGATATACAAAAAGAATACATGTATAATTTGATTGTACTGATATAACATAAAAAGGGAAGTAGATATGGAAAAGGATGATGGCAGAACAAGGTGGAAGGAGGGATAAAAGAGGGAAACCACATCCCACAAAGAGGCTAAGGAAAATTATATCTGAGGGAATTAGAGAGGGGAGGAACATTGTGTGAATCTTACCTCATCAGAGTTGGCTCAAAGAAAAACAATTGACATTTGTTTTAGAGAAAATTCCCTCGCCCATTAAAACGGGGGAGAGGAAAAGGAAAAGAAAAGAGTAATAAGGGAAGGAAGGGGAAGACTCAAAGGGGAGGAGGATTATAAGAGGACAAGTACAGATACAAGAGGGTACATAAGTTTAAGGGGAAAGAGGGTTGGGAGGCAAGAAAAGTAAAGCACAATCTGGGGGTTATTAGGATGGCAGGAAATACAGATTTAGTAATTCTAACTGTAAATGTAAATGGGATGAACTCCCAAAAGAGGAGGCAGATAGCAGACTGGATCAAAAGTCAGAACCCTACAATAGTTGTTTACAAGAAACACATTTAAAGCAGGGGATGCATATAGAGTAAAAGTAAAAAGGCTGGAGCAAAATCTATTTTGCTTCAGGTGAAGTCATAAAAAGCAGGGTAGCCATCCTTATCTCAGATCAAGCAAAAGTAAAAATTGATCTAACTAAAAGAGATACGGAAGGTAATCAATCCGCTAAAGGCAGCATAAACAACGAAGCAATATCAATATTAAACATATGCACCAAGTGGTATGGCACCTAACTTCCTAAAGGAGAAGTTAAGAGAGTCTGCAAAAGAAATAGACAACAAAACTGTAATAGTAGGAGATCTCAACCTTGCACCTCAGAATTAGACAAATCAAACCACAAACAAGATAAAAAAGAAATTAAAGAAGTAAATAGAATATTAGAAAAATTAGGTATGTTGGATCTTTGGAGAAAATTGAACGAGATAGAAGGGAATATACTTTCCTCAGCAGTTCATGGAACCTATTCAAAAAATTGACCATATTAGGACATAAAGACCCTTAAATGAAATGCAAGAAAGCAGAAATAGTAAATGCTTCTTTTCAGATCATGATGCAATAAAAACTACATTCAACAAAAGTTAGGGAAATAATAGACCAAAAGTAATTGAAACTAAACAATCTCATCTTAAAAAATGATTGGGTGAAGAGCAAATTATAGATAACAATTAATATTCACTAAGATAATGTCAATGATGAGACATCATACCAAAATTTGTGGGATGCAGCCAAAGCGGTAATAAGAGGGAATTTTATATCCTTAGAGGCACTTGAATAAAACAGAGAAAGAAAAGATTAATGAATTGGGCTTGCAACTAAAAAACTAAAAAGACCAAATTAAAACCCCTAATCAAATACTAAATTGGAAATTCTAAAATTAAAAGGAGAAATTAAAAATATTGAAAGTAAAAAACTATTGAACTAATTAATAAACTAAGAGTTGGTTCTATGAAAAGCCAATAAAATAGATAAGCCTTTGGTAAATCTGATTAGAAAAAGGAGGGAGGAAATGAAATTAGTAGTCTTAAAAATGAAAAGGAGAACTTTCCACCAATCAAGAGGAAATTAGAGAAATAATAAGGAGTTATTTGCTCAACTTTATGCCAATAAATTTGATAACCTAAGTGAAATGGATGACTACCTCCAAAATACAGACTTCCCAGACTAACAGGGGAAGAAGTAAATTGTTTGAATAGTCCCATTTCAGAAAAGAAATAGAACAGGTAATTAAACAACTCCCTAAGAAAAATCCCCAGGACCAGATGGATTTAATGTGAATTTCACCAAACATTTAAAGAACAATTGGCCCAATGCTATATAAATTATTTGATAAAATAGGAATGAAGAGTCCTACCAAATTCCTTCTATGACACAGACATGGTACTGATACCTAAACCAGGTACGCTGAAAACAGAGAAAGAAAATTATAGACCAATCTCCCTAATGAATATTGATGCTAAAATCTTAAATAAGATATTAGCAAAAGACTACAGAAAATCATCTCCAAGATAATACACTATGATCAAGTTTATACCAGGAATGCAAGGCTGGTTCAATATTAGGAAAACTATCAATATAATTGGCCATGTTAATAACCAAATTAACAAAAACCATATGATCATCTCAATAGATGCAGAAAAAGCATTTGATAAAATCCAACATCCATTCCTATTAAAAACACTTGAGAGTATAGGAATAAAATGGACTTTTCCTTAAAATAATCAGCAGCATCTATTTAAAACCATCAGTAAGCATCATATGTAATGGAGACAAACTGCAACCATTCCAATAAGATCTGAGTGAAACAAGGTTGCTCACTATCACCGTTACTATTTAATATGTGTATTAGAAACGCTATATAGCAATAAGAGCTGAGAAAGAGATTAAAGGAATAAGAATAGGCAATGAGGAAGCCAAATTATCACTCTTGCCGATGACATGATGGTATACTTAGAGAACCCCAGAGATTGCTAAAAGTTATTAGAAATAATCCACAACTTTAGCAAAGTTGCTGGTTATAAAATAAACCCACATAAGTCATCAGCATTCTTATATATCACTAACAAAATCCAACAGTCAGAGTTACAAAGAGAAATTCTATTTAAAGTAACTACTGATAATATAAAATATTTAGGAATCTATCTGCCAAGGGAAAATCAGAAACTTTATGAGCAAAATTACAGACCACTTTTCACACAAATTAAGTCTGATCTAACCAATTGAAAATATTAAATGCTCTTGGATAGGGCGAGCAAATATAATAAAGATGACAATATTATAAACTAATCTATTTATTTAGCGCTATACCAATCAGACTCCCAAAAACTATTTTAATGACCTAGAAAAATAAAACAAAGTTCATATGGAAAACAAAAGGTCAAGAATTTCAAGGGAATTAATGAAAAAATCAAATGATGGTGGCTTAGCTACCAGATCTAAAATTATATTATAGAGCAGCAGTTACCAAAACTATTTGGTATTGGCTAAGAATAGATTAGTTGATCAGTGGAATAGATTGGGTTCAAGGATAAACAGTCAACAAATATAGCAACCTAGTCTTTGATAAACCAAAGATCCAGCTTTGGGATAAGAACTTACTGTTTGATAAAAATTGCTGGGAAAATTGGAAACTAATATGGAAAACTAGGCATTGATCCATACTTAACGTCAGTACACCAAGATAAGGTCAAAATGGTTCATGACCTAGGCATAAAGAATGAAATTATTAATAAATTAGAGGAACATAGGATAGTTTACCTCTCAGACCTGTGGAAGGGAAGGTCTTATGACCACAGCAGAACTAGAGATCATTACTGATCACAAATAGAAAATTTCGATTATACCAAACTGAAAAGTTTTGTACAAACAAAACTAATGCAGACAAGATTAGAAGGGAAGCAACAAACTGGGAAAATATTTTTACAGTCAAAGGTTCTGATAAAGGCCTCATTTCAAAAATATAGAGAATTAACTCTAATTTATAAAAATCAAGCCATTCTCCAATTGAAAATGGTCAAAGGATATGAAAGATCAATTCTCAGATGAAGAAATTGAAACTATTTCTAGTCATATGAAAAGATGCTTCAAGTCATTATTAATCAGAGAAATGCAAATTAAGACAACTCTAAGATACCACTACACACCTGTCGATTGGCTAAGATGACAGGAAAAATAATGATGATTGTTGGAGGATGTGGAAAACTGGGACATTGATTCATTGTTGGTGGAGTTGTGAACGAATCCAACCATTTTGGAGAGTAGTTTGAACATGCTCAAAAAGTTATCAAACTGTGCATACCCTTTGATCCAGCAGTGTTACTACTGGATTATATCCCAAAGAGATTATAAAGAAGGAAAGGGACCTGTATGTGCACGAATGTTTGTGGCAGCCTTTTGTAGTGGCTAGAAACTGGAAACTGAATGGATATCCATCAGTTGGAGAATGGCTGAATAAATTGTGGTATATGAAAATTATGGAATATTACTGTTCTGTAAGAAATGACCAACAGGATGATTTCAGAAAGGCCTGAGACTTACACGAACTGATGCGAGTGAAATGAGCAGGACCAGGAGATCATTATATACTTCAACAACAATACTAGATGATGACCAGTTCTGATGGACCAGGCCATCCTCAGCAACGAGATCAACCAAATCATTTCTAATGGAGTAGTAATGAACTGAACTAGCTATACCCAGAAAAAGAACTCTGGGAGATGACTAAAACCATTACATTGAATTCCCAATCCTATATTTATGCACACCTGCATTTTTGATTTCCTCTACAAGCTAATTGTACAATAATTCAGAGTCTGATTCTTTTTGTACAGCAAAATAATGTTTTGGTCATGTATACTTATTGTGTATCTAAGTTATATTTTAATATATTTAACATCTACTGGTCATCCTGCCATTTAGGGAGGTGGGGGGTAAGAGGTGAAAAATTGGAACAAGAGGTTTGGCAATTGTTAATGCTGTAAAGTTACCCATGTATATATCCTGTAAATAAAAGGCTATTAAATTAAAAAAAAAAATGATTTGGTTGATCTCGTTGCTGAGGATGGCCTGGTCCATCAGAACTGGTCATCATCTAGTATTGTTGTTGAAGTATATAATGATCTCCTGGTCCTGCTCATTTCACTCAGCATCAGTTCGTAAGTCTTCCAGGCCTTTCTGAAATTATCCTGTTGGTCATTTCTTACAGAACAGTAATATTCCATAATATTCATATACCACAATTTATTCAGCCATTCTCAAACTGGTGGACATCCATTCAGTTTCCAATTTTTAGCCACTACAAAAAGGGCTGCCACAAACATTCGTGAATATACAGGTCCCTTTCCCTTCTTTATAATCTCTTTGGGATATAATCCCAGTAGTAACACTGTGGATCAAAGGGTATGCACAGTTTGATAACTTTTGAGCATAGTTCCAAACGATTCTCCAAAATGGTTGGATTCTGTTCACAACTCCACCAACAATGCATCAATGTCCTAGTTTTTCCCGCATCCCTCCAACAATCATCATTATTTTTTCCTGTCATCTTAGCCAATCTGACAGGTGTGTAGTGGTATCTTAGAGTTGTCTTAATTTGCATTTCTCTGATTAATAATGACTTGGAGCATCTTTTCATATGACTAGAAATAGTTTCAATTTCTTCATCTGAGAATTGTCTGTTCAATCCTTTGACCATTTTTCAATTGAGAATGGCTTGATTTCTTATAAATTAGAGTTAATTTCTATATATTTGGAAATGAGGCCTTTATCAGAACCTTTGACTGTAAAAATATTTTCCCAGTTTATTGCTTCCTTCTAATCTTGTCTGCATTAGTTTTGTTTGTACAAAACTTTTCAGTTTGGTATAATCGAAATTTTCTATTTTGTGATCAGTAATGATCTCTAGTTCTGCTGTGGTCATAAAGACCTTCCCCTTCCACAGTTCTGAGAGGTAAACTATCCTGTGTTCCTCTAATTTATTAATAATTTCATTCTTTATGCCTAGGTCATGAACCCATTTTGACCTTATCTTGGTGTAGCAGTTAAATATGGATCAATGCCTAGTTTCTGCCATATTAGTTTCCAATTTTCCCAGCAATTTTATCAAACAGTAAGTTCTTATCCCAAAGCTGGATCTTTGGATTTGTCTAAGACTACGTTGCTATATTTGTTGACTGTTTTATCCCTTGAACCTAATCTATTCCACTGATCAACTAATCTATTCCTTAGCCAATACCAAATAGTTTTGTAACTGCTGCTCTATAATATAATTTTAGATCTGGTACAGCTAAGCACCTTCATTTGATTTTTTTTCATTAATTCCTTGAAATTCTTGACCTTTTTGTTTTCCATATGAACTTTGTTGTTATTTTTTCTAGGTCATTAAAATAGTTTTTTGGGAGTCTGATTGGTATAGCGCTAAATAAATAGATTAGTTTAGGTAAAATTGTCATCTTTATTATATTTGCTCGCCCTATCCAAGAGCATTTAATATTTTTCCAATTGGTTAGATCAGACTTAATTTGTGTGAAAAGTGGTCTGTAATTTTGCTCATAAAGTTTCTGATTTTCCCTTGGCAGATAGATTCCTAAATATTTTTTATTATCAGTAGTTACTTTAAATGGAATTTCTCTTTGTAACTCTGACTGTTGGATTTTGTTAGTGATATATAAGAATGCTGATGACTTATGTGGGTAAGAATTAGGTTTTTAAATATCAAGAGATCATTGCACACAGTGGTTTGAATTGATTATGGAGTTAGAAAGTACTGGGTCCAAGTCTAATTTCTGATTCTAATTAGGTATGTGATCATAAAAAAAAATAAATCACTTCATCTCTTTATAATGAAATTGTGGTTTTTTTTTGGGGGGGGGAAGAATAAAAGTAAATAAGCATTAATGTTAAATAAAATGTTGTAGTGGCTAGAAACTGGAAACTGAATGGATGCCCATCAGTTGGAGAATGGCTGAATAAATTGTGGTATATGAATGCTATGGAATATTACTGTTCTGTAAGAAATGACCAACAGGATGATTTCAGAAAGGCCTGGAGAGACTTATATGAACTGATGCTGAGTGAAATGAGCAGGACCAGGAGATCATTATATACTTCAACAACAATACTATATGATGACCAGTTCTGATGGACCTGGCCATTCTCAGCAATGAAATCAATCAAATCATTTCCAATGGAGCAGTAATGAACTGAACTTAGCAGCCCAGAGAAAGAACTCTGGTGATGACTAAAACCATTACATTGAATTCCCAATCCCTATATTTATGCCCACCTGCATTTTTTATTTCCTTCACAAGCTAATTGTACAATATTTCAGAGTCTGATTCTTTTTGGACAGCAAAATAACAGTTTGGTCATGTTTACTTATTGTGTATCTAATTTATATTTTAATATATTTAACATCTACTGGTCATCCTGCCATCTGGGGAGGGGTGGGGGTGAGAGGTGAAAAATTGGAACAAGAGGTTTAGCAATTGTCAATGCTGTAAAGTTACCCATACATATAACTTGTAAATAAAAGGCTATTAAATAAAAAAAAATGTTAAATAAAATGATTGGTTAAATAATAGATCTATAGTTAGATCATTCAAATTCCAAAAAGCAAAAATTGATATGAAACAAATAAAAAATAAGAATCAAAAAAGAAAAGTATGGTGTAGGAATAAAGGGAGGATTTAAACAGATGAGAGATGGGGAAGGATATTTAGGCATGGAAGTTAGGAAGGTACATTTTGCAAATGTATAGGGGCTAGAAAAAAAGGAACAAAATAAGTGTAGGTTAATCAGTTTGATTATGTAGAAAAGGGAATGTGAGATGATTCTGGGGGGAAGGGGGAAGCTTGGATCCAAACACTAGATCTAAAATATGTGTTTAAGGGTATTTCTATTTTTATTAGGCAATAGAAAGCTGCTGAAGATTTTTTTTGTTTTTGTTATTTAAGCAGGGGTATGAAAAGAACAATGTTTCCCTCTTAATGACACTTAAAAGACTGAATTTAAAATAAAATTTTTAAAGTTTAATGTCTGTAAAGAAATATGCTACATAACTATAGACTTATGGGAAGGGTCCTGCTGGAAAAGAAAGGTGTAGGAATAAAATGAGAAAAGAATAACTATTGAAATAATACCTATTATATTCTAGGAATTGTGCTAAGTACTTTGTACAAATAAGATCTTCAGAACAACTCCATGAGGTAGATGCTATTATTTCCTCCATTTTAGAATTGAGGAAATTGAGGCAAATAAGAGTAAGTAACATGACCAGAGTCTAATTTCTGATTCTAATTAGTTGTGATTTGAACTCAGTTCTTCCTGATACCAATTTTAGTTCTATATCTTGTGTGACACCAGATGCCTTATGAGACTTGGACCAGAATTTGCATTTGAGTTAGAAATCATATATGTAAACTTAGAAAGCATGCTAGAGGTCATTTAAAGTTTTCATTTTATTGATGACTGACACTGAGAGATTAAACCCCAAACTGCCTAAGGTCAAACATGTAAGTTGTGAAGCCAGGCTTCAAATCCAGGTTCTCTGACTCCTCATCTATCGCCTTTTCTTTTATATCAGTTAATTTAGTACTCCCAGTTATATTAATTCATAGTCATATGATCTTGATCAATTTATCTCATCTCTTTCCATCTTAGTTTTTTTTTTTTTACTTATAAAAAGAGAATGACAGATTAGATCACTTTTTTCTTTTGAAGTCTAAAATAAAATTATATAATTATGCCTCATGAATGACTTTGGTGACATATCTTGCATTGTTGCAAAGGATACTGAAACCTCGAACATAGGAATAATCCTAAAATAAATCAATCTATTGAAGTTGATCAGGATAGAGGCTAAGATGATTTAATGGACCTGCTCTCTGTTTTAAGTGGACATCAATATTTATATGTTTTAAGTGGCTTAAGTGAATACTTATATTCTTCCTGTCCCCCTCCCAATCTGTCCCTTACTCCCTGCAAGACCTTAAAACATGAGGTGCTATTTTTTCGGTAGCTAATTAAATAGATCTACATTTTGAGCTATAAAACTCAAGTTACTGAACCAATTGTCAAATTAAAAATGTGCATAGAAAAAGCACTAATCTTAGAGGCAAAAGAGAAGAGTTCAAGCTCTGATTATGATACTAATTCAATAACATTGAACAAGTCATTTAAGCAGTCAGAACCTCAACTCCCTTACTTACTTCGTAGGAGTAATTTTACTTATACTTGCTACCCAACAGTTATAAAGCAAATGCTTTATAAGGACTAGAAGGCTTTATAACTTTGTAGTTATTATTCTCTGCTATGTCTATTACCCCACAGTACAATTTCACATTGCCTTGAAAAATAACCAGACCAGGAGCACTTTCATATAAAAATCCCTAAGAATTTCTAAACTCTATTATTACTGTCATTACCTTATTGTTTTCTCAGTTTTGCCTTTCTATTCTCTTTCTCCATGTCCATGTGTCAGAAGAGAAAAGAAGTTATAACTGAAATACAGGAAGCAGGGCGCCTGATATTATGTATGCCTATTTAAGGGTATCAGGATATAGCAAACAAAAGTCCAGTGAGTGGATAGAGATTTATGGAGAGCATTTGAACCAAGCCAGCATTTGTGATAGAAAGAGTGAGTTTTTATATGAGGAGTAAGTTTGGAGAAATTCAAAGTGATTGGAAGTGAATAGCATAAGTGAAATTTCAGTAATTGTATCATTAAAAAGTTGAGAAAATAATTGAGTTTGTGCCACCACAAATGTATAAATGGAGCCTTTGATGGGACATTGAGGCCTTTGCAAGCTGTTGTATCTAAGGGTAAAACTGGTTCTGAATTTTTTCCCCCCCATGCTTGCAGGATGTAAGCTATGATGAAACTTCCAAGAGTAAACTGATAACTACAGATGAATTCTGGCATTCTGAACTCCTAGTTCTGGTTAAGGAAATGAATGAGAAGGACAGGAATAATAGAATAAGGTGACCTAAAGACACAATGAAGTATAAAAACATCACTAGTCCTCCTTGCACAGTAAATGATTATCTGTAGCCAGTTATTCATAGCCATCTGCAAAGGACAGTTGTAGGAGTTAGGAGTTCATCTTAGCATCCCTTTTCTTAAGCAAGTGCTCTAAGGTCCAAACTATCTCAAGCATGAAAATGTTTTACTTTTTTTTTTTTTAGGAGAAAAGATCTTTTCAGACACTTAATACTATTTCTTCTTTAGTCAATATCTACCAAACAAGTAGGAATTTGGAATCCATTTGAGCATTTATGATTTTTCTTCAAGGAGCTATCCTTGGACTTAAGTTCATTCTTGCTTATCTGTAAACATTTATTCTAACTCTTCAATCAATCAGTAAACATTTATTAAAAAATGCTTATTTTGTGCTAGACACTATGTTAATTAGTGGAGATGCAAATACATAAATGAAGCAAAGCAAAATTCTCCAAATCCTTAAATAGCTTCCAATCTATCAGGGGACATGATATATACATAAATGTATAAAAAGTAAAGCAAGATAAATACAAGGGGTAATTTAGTAGCAGTGATACGAGAAACAGGTGGAAATTACGAAAGGTCTTAGGAAGGAAGTGATGTAGAAAGGTAAAGATTCTAAGAAATGGAAGAAGTTCATTGCATGTATGGGGAATATGATAATGGGAAAATGGAATATTTTGTTAAGAATAGCAAGAAATCTAGTTTTGATTTACCATAAAATGGAAAGATAACAATGACTGGAAAGTCTGGATATTGAGGGATTGAAATGCCTAATGTTGCAGTCATTGTTAAATTATTAACTAGTTGATCATTTATTTTCAAATCTTTCTTTTTAGAGCATCATTTAACACAACCTAACATAAATACTGAGAGAATAGAAAACTTCCCTGTGACATACTTTTGTGACTGCTTTGTTAGCTTTTTGACTTTGTTTCCTTTGGGGATCTTTAAATACATAACTACGTAGTTTGATGCCAAACACTTTTTTTTTTTTACACATTCAGTATACTATTGGTAGATCAATAGTAAGACTGCCTTTATAAAGGAAATTAGGATTATGTAATTCATGGCAATACAGTTTTCTCCTTAAGTTATGTTTAATATTTCCTGTTAAGGAGTTTCTCTATCATAAAGACATTTATTACTTAGAATAACAGTATTTAAAATTAAGTTATAATCTAAAAAATTTCACCATTAGTCATTAATTTAAAGTTAAGCAATTTTCACTGACATGCTATATCACTTGAATAGATCTGAGTTCCCTTCTAGCTGTCAAAAAGTATTTACTATCAGTGATCATCACTGATTTGGAAAAAAGAACCTTGTATATGACAAATGAAATTTTTTGTTGTTATTTTTCTCATGCTTAACTTCTACATGTAACTGTTTCTTGCCAAGTGCTGGTTGAAATGGACAATTTTAATGTGTTTTAACATCATTAGTTTCCTCACAAAGAGCCATTGTTTCTTCTCTATTTGAAGAAGCTCTTCAAAAAACCCTAAAACTGTCTCTGTATCTATTACACTGAGCAATTCTCAGTGCTTCACATTTCTTTGAAAATAACTAATGATTCTGGACTTCCTCCAGACACTGCACATACTTAGAATGCTTATACATTCTCAGAAACACGGTATAAGCACACATCACCCTTCTTTCTGAAACAAGCAAGTCTGTCTTAGTTCACCTCATGCATGGACTTAATGCACTCTCCAACAATAAAGTAGCTGTTGATTATTGCTTTGCACAGTTGTGGCAGTCTCATTAGTTTCACTACCTAGCTTGAAATGGTTTCATGCCAAATTAAAAATGTAGGTCATTCAAAGGACTAATGTTGCTAGTTCAGCCTAGAGAAATTTAAAACTCACCTGTATGCTTTTACAAATAGAACAATCCATTTGCTTATCATTCCACACCAAGCCAGTTCCCACAATGGGCACAATTATGCATGCCCTTCTTATAAAGGCAATTACAGTTACATTGTTAGGTACACATTCTAGACATGTTCATTAGACTGTGGAGTTTTCAAGACATTGTATTAATGACTGTTCTAGCAGTCAAGGAAATATTTTGGTGAGTTGTAGACTCATAAATCAAATGAGATGTTTATAAATCACTTAGCACCGTGGCTGATACATAGTAGGTGCTTAATAAAGGGCCATTCTTCCTTTCTCTCCGAATTTCAGAATTTTAGATCTACATATGACCTTAGATTTTAAATTTATCTCAATTTTTTTATTACAAATATAGTGACAGAGAGACAGAGAGGTTATTTACCTTAGGTGAAAAATTACATTAATGTCAAAGCAAGCTTAGAAGCCAAATCGTATAATTAATTGCCTGGACTTACTTTTTCTCTTCCATCTCTATTGTATTGCTTTTTTTCATTTAAATATATCTGATATTTTTTCTATTGATTCTTTTAAAATTGTATTGATTTTAGTCTTTTTTTCTCTGGGATTATCAACAATTTATTTTGTCTATCCTGTTAGTCCATAGTAGTTTGAATGTTGTCTCCTTCATTAGACGGTGAACTCCTTAGAGGCAGGGATTGGTTTTGCTTTTCTTTCTATCCCCATTGCTTAGTACAATGCTTGGCACTTGTTGATTTGTTTTTTGCATTTTATATCATTACTATTTTTCCTTATACTTTTCCCTTTATTTTGATTAGGCTGATTTGCAATGAATGGTGATAACTAATTTAAACATGCTTTCAATCAATTTCACTTGAAATGGAATTTGGGAGCTAAAGGGAATTAGAATATCTATATGGTCCAAGGTCACCTGATACTTTGGGAGACTCAAACTGTTATCTACTTTAGGAAACAATTTATGCAAATAACATTTTCCTGCTTTCAATATGTGTAAATTGCAATGATAATTTGTCTGGTAAAACCACGTCCCTTCATTTTGTTAAGAATTTTTAGAAATTATATCATGCAAGTATAGAAATAGAATCAATTTTGCATTTGTTAAGAGAAATTTTTCCTTGGGAAATGATATACAGACAGGACATGTGGGCAAAGAGAAGATCTATGATCTATAGATATTGAAATTTGAGATTATAATGGTTACCTTGAAGCTAGTCCTTGAATGTATGTATTGTATATTAAATCAATCAAGCAATATTGTCACTGGCACAGGAAATAGTGATTTTGGAGTATTGTGGGATTGATGGTAGGCATGAGGAAATGAGATGATTGACTTAAATTTCTACTGTAATGCTTTGCTATGTGACTAAAACGCTTTCATTAAGGATGTCAGGCCTGCCTGAAGGGAAACGGTATCTTTGGTACCTCCCTGCTATCTGTTTTTTGTGGGTCCTTTCAAAAGAAGATCTCTCTATTTATTTATGAAATTACTTTCTCTGTGTTGATGGCTCTAAAACTGTGGTCTAGGTACCGATATGGACTACCAGCTCCTATACCTTGTAGTATTAATATTTACAATATAAATGGCTGAACTTTTGTTTATAGTAGAAGTGAATAATATGCTTAGGATATTATTTATTTGTATCTCATAAAACACAGAAAAATTTTCCTTTTCACTTTGGATTTTTCATCTTTAGCAATTACAATACAAACATTTATATAGTTCTTTAAGGTTTGCAAAAAACTTAAATGTTAGCTTATTTGAACTTCACAACAAGAAAAGGAAGGAAACAGTCTATGATTTGTCATGCTAAATGCTTTATAAATATTAATTCATTTTATCCTCACAACAACCCTATAGTATAGGTGATATTATCATTCCCATTTTATAAATGAGGGAATTGAAGCTAAGTAATTTTTCCACTCATATAGCTAACAAATGATTGGGGAAGGTTTTGAATTTAGGTTTTTCTGACTAATTCATTTTTTTATCCCCTGGACTATACAATTTAACTAGGAACAATATAGGAAAGAAATAAGAAGGATACTATAGTTTGATCAGTAAAGGATTTCCTGTGTTACTCCTCCATTCTTTTGTAGCCACATGCTATCTTATGAAATAAAAGCAAAGAAGAACAACAAATTAAGACAATATAAATTTTGGGAATGAAATAGTGATTTAATAATTATGTGTTGCAATATCTCTTTACAATTATATCTTATATAAAATGTTTTATCTTTGTCCCCATTCTTCTATACTTCTCATAACCCAACCATCACATTCATTCCCCTTCCCCTCTCTTTTCCCCTCTTTCTCCCTCTCTTTTTCTCCCTCTTTTTCATTCTCTCTCTTTATACATCTATATATATCTAGCTATCTGTTCTGAAATTCTTGCCACTCCTGAAATACTATGGAACTTATTACAAATAGAAAATGACAATTTTAATTTGAAGAACTGTGCTCTGACTCCTTTAGGTTTATTGTCTGATATTGATTAGGCTCACTGATTGCTTTTAGGATCTCTGGCTGCTTTGCATGGCTTTCTTATGCCTTGCCTAACTTTCTTCTAGTTTCAAGTCATATCCTTCAAGTCATGAACTCATATTAAAATCAAATAATTTGATCATTTTGTTTGCTAATGGAAACATTTAAAGAGGTTTTCAGTTGATTATAACAGAGTTTTATACTATCTGGATAGCGTTCTAATAATTTTAGATTTCATGGCTTTCATCAAGACATCTTTGTTAATAAATATCTTGAAATGTTCTCTTTGTGAAGTTGAAAATTTCTAAATATGATCTACTGGGAAGACAATCTTTCTGTTTCAAATCTTTTCAGAAGCAAGCACTTCTGCTAAGAGGCTGAAATCACATGCTGACTCAGATGTATAATTTGTTTAATATAGTATAGAAAATGTACCTGTCTTCCCATAAACATGAATTTCATAGGAAAAAGAAGATTGCTTTTTTTGCCTAACATGTGTAATTAATAAAGTTATTAGAGCAAAGTTATGGCTTTGATAGAGCTTTCTTAAAATATCAGGAGATAATTAAATCTGTTGTAATTTGAAATGGACAAGAACTCTTAATACTGCTTATTAGCTTTGTTTTGCAACATATTTAAGTCCAGCCGTAGATCATAGCGAATGTTTATGCTTTGATTCCTTAAACACATTATTAGTATATTGCTTTTTCTTATATCCCATGTTCTTTCCTTGTCTCTCATATTCCCTTCCCCCACCCTGAATTTAAAAATAAAGAAGAATCAAGTTTTTTTTTTTTTTTTTAGATTAGTAATTTAAAGTTGCCTAGTTACAGGATTGAGAAGATATGAAATTAAGATATAGCCAATTCTTGATTGGATTGACAAGACAAGTTAATAAGAATTTAATGGTTTGCTATGTACCAAGTAGTATCCTAAATACATTAAAGGAACGATAGATACTATGTTCAAGGAGATTACATTTAAACAGGAGAAGAAAATTTACAAAAAGGAGCTAGAAGAATGAACAAGAAGAAAGGGAAAGGTAAGGAAAGTGGGATATGCTGACAAAGTCCTAAGAGTTCAAAGCACAGCTAGGAGGGGTTACATTGTATCCATCTTCAAAATGAAAATCCTTATAGGAACTTACTAATAAGAAAAGGAGATCAGGATGAGGAGACTGCTGAAGTTGTCTAAAGTGTTGATATCTATATACAGATACTGATCAATTTAGAAGTGAAACTTCAGGTGTTGGGGCATATTTTTAGCCTGGCACATATATATTGGAAAGAAATACATAATTATATACCACATACACATATATCCATATATAGATATGTATATAGACAGGAATTAGATTTTTTAAAAAACCCTCATTTGTTTGTTTGACCTATATATTTTAACAGGTACAAATTCCTTTAAATTTGTTTATCTGTTGTAGATGGCTGCTATTAAAATGTTTGAATATGCTCACAAATTTTTTCCAGGTATTTTAAATTCCATCTCTAAGAATGTAATTCATATATATGTAATTTCATGCAAGAGAATAACAATAGTGAGACAACTCACTATTCAAAATTTATCTAGAAAAGATAATTATGGGAACACTGAGACACTGTGAATGGATTTGGAGAGCAATTTGGAACTATGCTCAAAAAGTTATCAGACTGTGCATATCCTTTGATCCAGCAGTGTTTCTACTGGGCTTATATCCCAAAGAGATCTTAAAGAAGGGAAAGGGACCTATATGTGCCAAAATGTTTGTGGCATCTCTTTTTGTAGTGGCCAGAAATTGGAATCTGAAACCTATCACTTGGAGAATGGTTAAATAAATTATGGTTTATGTTATGGAATATTATTTTCTATAAGAAACGACCAACAGGATGATTTCAGAAAGTCCTGGAGAGACTTACATGAACTGTTGCTAAGTGAAATGAGCAGAAACAAGAGATCATTCATTATACATGGCAACAACAAGACTATATGATGATCGATTCTCATGTACATGGCTCTCTTCAACAACTTTCTTGTTCCAATTCAAAGCAGTTCCAATTGTTCAGGGATGAAGAGAGTCATATACACCTAGAGAGAAGACTATGGGAACTGAGTGTGGATCACAACATAGCATTTTCACCCTTTCTGTTGATGTTTGCTTGTATTTTGTTTCTTTTCTCAGGTATTTTTTTTCCTTCTTGATCTGATTTTTCTTATGCAGCAAGATAAATATATATATATATATACATATATTGGATTTAACATATTTAATATGTATTGGGCTACCTGTCATCTAGGGGAGAGGGTGAGGGAAAGGGAGGGGAAATGTGGAACAAAATTTTTTGCAAGGGTCAATGTTGAAAAATTACTTCTCCATATGCATTATACATAAAAATTTTCAATAAAATTAAAAGTGGTTACTCCAAACATTATTCATATCCTAAAATAGATTTTGATGTCTCATTTAATTTGTTTTAATTCAAGAAACTTTACTGTGTTCAAGATCCTGATCCTTAGGGATATATATATATATGTTAAAAAGAAAACAAAATAGCCCCCTTCCAAACAGAGTTTTAATTCTGCTGGAAAATAGCTAGGTAATATACATAACAGATATTGAATTTTAATGTTTTCATTGTAAAACAGAATTTTGAATGTAGTTCAGACTATACCATTCCCTAATCTAGAAATGGCTGGACCTGAACTGAACAGACTAGAGGGAGTATGTTGGGACACAAAGTAGAGGTAATAATCACTTACAAACAAGTAAGACCTTCCTTACCCCTCTTCCTGAGAAGGAAGTGCTTATAAACATTCTTAGGTCTTGAGACAGTTCTAAGTAAGACAGTTCTAAGTAAGAAATTAACAATACATGCTAAAATTAGGACTTTGGTGGTTTGACACATCTCAAAAGATGGGGGGGGGGGGGTTAGTACAGTAGACTCAGCCTTTGTCTAGAATCTTGAGACAGCAGTCTTACCTGGATATCAACTGCTTCTGGATCTGTACACTTTAGAGCAGGGGCTTTCTTCGAATAATCCAGTTTCCTATTTACACAGCTCCTGGTTTAAACACTATAATAAAAATTTTCTTGCAATTCTCATAATTATATAATTACATAAAGTCAGGTACAGATCAAATTACTCAGAGGGCTCACAATGGAGTTGTTCTGGGAAGGGAAATTTAAATGTGACAATATGCTTTATTTTCAGGACAACTCTAATGGATACTCTGTTTCCTGGACCGAAATATGGAGGTTCTGACTTTATCTAATATAATCACTTAAATTTGGTTCTTCACTTTGGAAACCAGAGAATTTCAATTTATCTACCATTTACTATTTCTTTCCTTACCTAAATCCTTTATCTGATATAATGTTTGATAGAATTCATTTCAAAATCTGTCTAATTTTAGTGCTTTTTCTAAGGAAGCTCATTTATAATATATTCTTCTGCCTTTTAAAATCATAAAATACTTGAAAATGGGAAAATAATTTCACTTTCTTTACCATTACTATTATCATTTTATGTGTAAAATACAATTAATCTTCAATTGATAAAACTTTAGAACTTATTATCATAACATACTGAAAGACTGAATATCCATGACAGATAAATTTGGGAGTCAAACATGTACATATGTATATGTATGTATGTGAGTATATCTATACACATACATACATACATATATACACATATCAGAGTAGTGATTTAGTGCTATGAAATCAGAAGAATTTGCCTTTAAGGCTGAGTATTTGCAGAAAAGAAAGATGTCCATAAAACAGTGAAGAGAGAAATAATCTTTGGAATTAAAAAAAAAAATCAAGGTGCCTATCTTTCACATGCTAGATGTGTGAACTTCAGCAAGTCATTTATTTTTTGAGTGCTCTAGTGAAATTTCTAAATATGTTGAAACATGGGTAAAGGGATTATCTTCACTGTGAATTCCCTACACTAATGAAGTACAGATTTAGTCCCCTCTCTCCTCTTCTTCCTGTCTCTTTTCTCCCTTCTAACTACCAATAACAAGAAAAGGTTTGTGGACTTTTACTCAGAACAAAATAAAAAAAAATAAGAAAACAAAAAACCAAACAAAAATTGTTATTGTTGGATTAAAACCAAAGTTCATGAGTTATAAACTATGTCATCAGAGGCATATCACCTGAAATGTGCAGGTGTTGCTATCTGTGCTGGTTTGGCAGTGAAAATAATTGCCATAACTTCATATTTGATGTGAACACATATTTGAAATTAAATTTAGCATCATCTCCCTATATCACTCCACACCCAGTTTGAAATTGGTTAGTCATTTCTGACAGTCACATAGTTATAGTAGATACACAGTTTATCCATGATGTCAACCAGCTAGTTGCCCTTCTGTAACATAAGGTGTGCATTCAAAGTGTATTCATGATTCTGGACAGTGAGGAAGACTGAATTACACAGATAAGAGTAGAGTGTCATGAGGACAATCAGGACTGGTGCTTCAGTTCAGACTGAAATATTTTTTTGGTAATGAATCAAATTTAATGGTTCAGTTCATTCTTTTTCTTTTTTTTTTAAATCATGCTGTTAAAGTTTACTATTGAAATTTATTTTCTCTCGGGAATTATTGTTTATTCAGTTTCTTTGCTGCTTCTGTCCCATATATTAGCACTTTTTTTCCTTTCCTAGGAAGATGAAATTGCAATAGCACCGTTATATCTCAAAACAACAAAAGTGATTACACTTTTTCAAAAGGTAGAGAAAAAAACCCAAATCATAACTAAGCCACAGGAATATGAACTCCTAGTGTGTTGAACCTTGATCCTGAAAATAGCTTATTTCAAAAAGATTCAAAGTAGAGATTACTTGCGTGTATTTAAACTACTTTAGGGGATCCTGCAAATAAACAGATTGTTTATTTGTTCTCAAATATAAGGATAAGGAGTGAACCTTTGATTTTAGTTGTATAGAGAAATCAAACTCCCTCTAACTAATGCAGGTAAGCATGTTTTCTATTATGGCTTAGAGAGTTGTTTAGAATATTGAGAAGTGACTTGCAAAGGAAACAGGTCTTGTAGTTCTCTAGGCTGGCTTTATTGTGCAGCCTGTTCTTCAAAGTAACAATGTAAATAAATAAAAAAGATTATTGCCTTACAGACTACATTCCATAACTTTATCTTTTATAGCAATATTCTATAGAGTAAATCAATTGTTTCTATGAATATATCTGTTTGAGTATGTGGATAAATAATTAGTTCCTGTTAATGAATATGTCAAATAATAAGTCTTTAACTTTGAAATGATTAATTCTTTCAAAACCTCCTAATAAAAGGAAAACCTATGACTTATAAAAGGTATGTCTCCTAATAGATATCAAATCTATGCCTAAGATCTAAGAATGGATTTTTGTGTTTGTTGTCAGCATGAGATTTTTCTATTTTAACTTTATGCTTTATTCCTTTCTTTCATTCTCTTGTTACATGTACCCTTCAGCATAATCCAGGTGTAATTTTACTTAACAGTTTATAGGGTCTCATTAAGCTACCATTATATGAGATTGTTCACTTATTACTATTGATTTTGTACAGGCAAGGATACAGGAGTGCCATTTCTTCAATGACTCATTTTTAATTTAATGGAAGGGAAATTACTTAACTTTAGACTACTATCATATAAGATGGATTTTGCCTCAATTAGATTGTGAAAATCTAGATCTAGAAGGGACCTCAGAGACCAGCTGGTCCATTCCATCATTTTTCAAACGGAGGAATGTAGGACCATAATGTACTCAAGATCTTACAGTTTTCAAGCATTAAAATTGGCTTGGAATCCATACCTTTTCTGCTTTTTAATATATTTTATGATATTGTCTCCTTAATAAACTACTCTTTCTTTAAGTGAGGACTTTAACTTATAGGTGGAAGTGATTGTCTATACTGAGAATTTTTAAATCAAATGAATGGATTGGATTCTGACAATAGAAAATAAATGAATCTTTATACCCACTTCCCCAAAGTGGATCAATTGTATGTTCTCTTTCATAAGATTTGCATATTTTCAAGCTTGGCCTGCTATCCAGATTCCTGGATTCAGTTCTGCTTTTCTCTTTCAAAATGATTATGCAGAATTTCCTTAGAGATTTCAGAACAACCATGGTAACAACCTTCAAGCGTATGTGCAACACAAATTAAAAATCTTTTTGGAGGGGGTTGGAGGTGGCACTGGTGGTGGAGTAGATATAACTCATATGCCTTAGGCTACATTGATACTTTCAAAAGGTCCAGGAAAACAGTTTTTCTAACATGTTTACTGCTTTAGATTTCTAACTTCCATTTTTAAAATTACATATTTTTTTTGGTTAAAAAATTCCATTAGGATTACTAAAGAGATCATTTAGTTCTTCTTACAATTACACATAGGATTAAAAATTGTTAAAAGGCAGCTTTTATTAATGTTTTGAGGTCCATGTTGACTTTAGGTAATATTCATATAAATTGAATGTGATAGACTGAGTAACAATAACGACAATCCTTATATTTCTCTGTTTTTTTTTTTTTTTTCCTAAGAAATCCTATCTTCCAAAAGCACATTTGAGTTTTGTTCTCATATCAACTGCTGGCATTTGAAAACTAGCACTATATGGATGGAGTCCACTGGCACTGAAATGAAGCACAACCATCTGCTATAAGAATCTGAGACAATTGTATCTTAAACATTTGGAAAAGAAGTCAAAATACCTTGACAAATAATCAGTGAAATTGTGAGTATTCAGCTTATTGTGATTCTCCTAGTTTTAAAAAATGACTTATGCTGGACTGTGGGGAAAATAATATGTTTTGATAATTTATCTGTGTTGAGTAAGATGATAAATATGAAATATTGGTTTTTCTTAATATACATCCTGAACTCATTCAGCACAATCCAGGTGTTACTTTATTTCATGGTTTATCAAAACTCATTAAAGCATTATATATAAAATTGTTTTCTTATGATTGAGTTTATATAGTCAAATATATAGGAGGGTCATTCATTTAGTAACTACCATTATTTTTAAACTAATGTAAGGGAAGATATTTAACTACTGTCATATATGATAGATTTCATTTTGCCTCAATTAAATAGTGAAAAAATATATATAATATGAAAATGTATACAAATGGTAGAACAATATGTACACTTACTATAATAAATTAGATTTAAATATCAAAAGACTATGTGGTTGGGACAGCTAGTTGGTGCAATGGATAGAGCACCAGGCCTGAAATCAGAAGGACGTGAGATCAAATCTGGCCTCAGACACTTAGCACTTCCTGGCTATGTGACTCTGGGCAAGTCACTTAGCCCCAATTGCCTCAGGAAAAAACAAAAAAAAATGTGGTTTCTTCATTCATCATTCAACTCAAACTGTTCTCCCCAATGTGGTAGGTTTTTCCTTACTCTTTTTGACCTCTTCTCTATTAATATGACACTGTTGATCACATTTTGCTCCATTTTTGTGTGTGTGAAGCAATTTGGGTTAAGAAACTAGCCGAGGGATGCAGTTAGTAAGTTGGATTTTGAACTTATATTTTCTTTATTCCAGGGCTAATCCTCTATCTACTGGACCACCTACTTGCCCTCATGTTCTCCTCTTATAACATCTTTCCTTTATAGGATTTTGTGACACTACTCTGTCCTTGATCTCCATACACTTCTTTGACTTGTCTTGCTCAATCTTTGATGGCTAATCATCCAAATCATGTTCCCAAAATGTAGAGGTTTTCAGAGACTCTGTCTTGGGCCCTTTCATTGCACTTTTACTATGACTTCATCAACTCTCATAAATTTTTATTTATTTTTATTATTTCCATACAGATGACAAAGGTTTTTTTTTTTTTTTTTTTTTTTTTTTTTTTTTTTTTTTTTTTTTTTTTTTTTTTTTTTTTTGTGTGTCTCTCTCCTAATCTTCAGTACCTCATAATTAAGTCCCTATGGGAATTTCAAATAGTAAATCTCAGACACATCTGAAACAACATAGCTAAAAGAAAACTCATCATCTTTCTGTCCAGCCATAAAGATCTTCTGAACTTCCCTATTTCTGTCTAATGCACTGCATTTCTTGAAATGTATCAACCTCAGTAGCACATTGTTTTCTTCAAAAACTCTTCCTTAACCTATATAATGAATTGTAAATATTGTCATTTTACCTCCACAACATCTCTTGAACCTAGTTTTAAATTTTCTAATTATACAGATACCACCTTATGTCCAATCCTCATTGCCTTTTGCCTTATTTATTACATGATTTCCTAAATCGTCTTCTGTCTCAAGGGTTTCTTTATTTTTCTCTACCTTTCACACAGATGCTAAACTGATTTTCCTTAAGAACAGTTCTCAGTATGTCACACCTCTACCTGATATATTTCAGTGGCTTTCTCTTGCCTGCAGCATAAAATATAAATTCATCTGGTTAGCTTTTAAGACCTTCACACTTTGTTCCCAGGCTACATTTTCAACCTCCTTATATATAATTTCCTTCCTAATATTCTGTGATCCAAACAACCTGATTTTCTCTTTATACTTCATACACAACATGCCATCTCCCTTTTCGGTCCCCTTGTACTAGTTATTTTCTATATCTGGAATGTCATCCTTCATTAAATTTACCTTGTAGAACTGCTTTTTTCCTGGAAATTGTTCCACCATTTACATAAGGCCTTTCCCAATTCCCTCAAATGCTAGTATCTTCCCACCCTAACTACAATACATTTATTTAATATATTTTTATATATGTATTTGTTTCTCTAAAAGTAGGTAGGATAAGAATCTTGATAGTAGAGATAACCTGATTTTTTTGATATTTGTATTCCCAGTGTTTTAACATTATGCCTGACATATGTTTAATAAACACCTACTTAATTAGCTCAATATTATTTTTTAATTATTATTTAACTAATTAGTTGATTGTTTTTCCCTCCTGTTACAAGGAAGGGCTTAATTGGTTGCTGGATCCATAACTTGATCTAAGTTATGACTAACTGGCTGACTTTGCTATGAGAATTTTTTCTTCTTCTCATAATCATTGATATGATCCCTTTCCACTGCTAGTCTATTAAATGAGTGGCCCTACTTTTCACCAAAATTAATTTCTATTAGTGCTCCTCCATTTTATCCCTCCTTTCTTTTCAAATAGATAGTTCTATTCATTTTCTGCCTCTCCTTACTCCTCTAGTAGTCAATCCACTAACTAATGATTCCTTCCCCGCTTAAAAGCATATACTAGTCTTCTTCATGGTGAAACCAAATAAGTACCCTCCCTCAAAGTAAATCAAAATAAAGCAACTGAACCTCTCCAAGTAACAAGATTCACTTTACTAGCTCTTCTATTCCCTGCTAACTTACTTTCCTTCCCTACCTACGATTTTGCTTCTGATATCAACTTCAACTGAAACTTCTTTATATAAAAGATCAATAATCTCTTGATAATCAAATCTCATGTTTTCCTATTAATCCTTGATTTTTCTGTATATTTGAAAATGTTTCTTGCCCTATCATCCTGAATAATCTGTTTTCTCTAGTTTTCATTGTATTGCTTTTCCAGTCTTTCTGTCTCTCTGAATTCTCCTTTAAAGTTTCCTTTGCTTATTTCTCATTGATGTCATATCCACCTATCTCTAAAGACTCTATTCTGGACCTCTTTTTTCTTTATATATACAAATACTTTATCAACTCACAAGAGTACAATTTCCCTCTCTGATGATAATTTTCCTAAATCTATATACTATATAGGGGTTTTTTCCCCTCCCTGATCTCTAGTCCTACTGAGCAAATGACTATTGGATATTTCTGTACGAATGTGCCATAGTCATCTCCAAACTCACATGTTCAAAAGTTCAAAATTAAATTAATTATATGCTTCCCTTCTTAAAAAAAAAAATATATATATATATATCTTTAGAAGTTCCTTTTATTACTATTGAGGATATCACTATCCCTCTAGCTATCCAGATTTACAAATCTTTTATCCTCAACTCATGAACTTCCTTCAACCTAAATATTCAATCAATTGCTCTTATTTTTGCATGAACAGAAAATGTCACTCAGACAACCAGTCAACAAAAAAATGCTTATTATATACTAAACATTATGTTAAGTGCTAGGAATAAAACTAAAGGCCAAAATTGGATCCTTGACTTGAAAGATTTTTCATTCTTATGAGGGAGACAGTATTTCTTGTCTATTTTCCCCTTTCTACTCAAAAAGCCACCATTCTAGTTCAGACTCTTATCATCTTTCACTTTAACTGCTTAAAACACATTCTGTTTGCTATATTTGCCTCAAGTCCCAACTCATATTTTGTCCACACATCATATAAGGATTTTCCTAAATCATATTTGATCTTGTCATCCTACCTCCCTATAATGTGGGCTAGCTTTCTGGAGATCCTTTGGATGGGCCTTGGTCTCAGCAGGACAGACACCGGGAGAATGGTCAAGTATAGAGTCTAGATTCTTTATCCTGGCCCAGTCTTGATCTTAGTGCAGGAGGCATGATAGCCGCCACAATGCTGGTCAAAGATAGAATGTCTATCTTCCAGTCCTTCCTAGCCCATATATACCTTATTATATTATAATAATGTAATTATTATAATATACCCATATATTGTTATTACATCATTGCAGCATACTGATTATGTGTGAACTTAGAGAATCATTACATCCTCATACTAAGTAGTAAGTATATATGTGAACTAGAGAACCACTATCTCATCAATTCCACTGAGTTAACACCTTGTTTCAAGTATACTTCTCCAAAGTTCCACCCTGTACACCTCCCTTATTTAATAAATTTCAATGACTTACAGTTGATTTTAATAATAAAATACCAACCCTGTTATATGATGTTTAAAAAATCCTTTCACAACTTGACTCTGCCCACAAATTAGTTCCTTCTGTCATACTGATTGCCTTGTTATTTTTTCATAATGGCCACCTTGTTATTCCACATAGGTAATATTCCTCTTTCTATTCCTCTAATTTTGTAATACACACACACACACACACACACACACACACACGTGCTTATACATATAAATGTAATACATTTATACAAATATACATGCATATATTACATGCATGTACATATCACAAACATATATGTATAAACTTTCTCATTCATACACAAAGTGCTTAAAGGATAAGATTATTTCATTTTCGTTTTTTAATATTTAACTCTTAGCATAGTACCTTGTATATTATCTTTAATAAATCTTAGTTAATTGATTAATGTGAAGACATATTTTTGTCTAGGACTTATTAGCTTTAATTGGGGTCAATTAGCTTAATTAATATTACAGGATCTATATTCATTTGTGGCAGCTTAGTAGCCTTACTGTAGACTACTTCCTTAATTATGTAGCCAGATGTCTCATCTAAATTTATGGGATCTATTTCCATTTGATTCAATTAGGCCTATATATATATTTATTAAAATATTTGTCAAAATATTGTAGTTGTGACTTCTCTTCATTTGTAAAAGTATCAAAAACAAAAGATGTATATGAAATATTATGAATGAAAAAGAAAGAAACATTTTAGCATTAAAGTCAGCATAATTTAAATTTAAATTTAAAAATTAAATTTAAATTAAACTTTGGTCAGTTTTGCTCATAAATTCCTTGTAAACAATTTGTAGATAACAGAAAAATAACATAACATGAGTACTTATAATTCTCCTCCATTTAACAATGAAATTTGAAACCATATAGAAAATGTCATGTTTTGTTGCTGTTTTTTATTTTTATTTTTTAACATTCATGGTAGTACTTCTTTTTGAAGGAAAAAAAAATATTTAAAATAAAAACACTTTAAGTCCATTGGAGGGTTTCTTGACCTTTTCTATGTCAAGGACCTTTCTATGTCCTTCAATATTCTGGTGAAGCTTATGGAATCCTCAGATTAGTTTTGTTTGTTTGTTTGTTTGTTTTAATTCATAACTGAAAGGAAAGCTGAATATCAGCTAAAGATTAATGAAAATAGATATGTGAATGGTTTTTCCCATGCAAGTTCAGCAGTTCCCTAAATCTAACCATATATGGGTTAAGAACTCCTGATTACTGTTTAACAGCTTCTGGCATCATAAACATTTTTTTTTCCTTATGCCTAACCTAAGTTCCTTTGGTTAATTTTTAAATTCTTTTGCATTCTCTATTCAGTGGAGATATGGATTAGTATTTGTTTTAACTTTTTGAAGAAAGCAACATTTTTGAGACTCATGTAGTATGTATTTTGTATATATGTCTATTTGTGTGTGTGTGTGTGTGTGTGTGCATGCGCGTGCGTGTGTGTGTATGTGTGTGTGTGTGTGTGTGTTATCCAAAGGAGGTAAAACTTTGCAGTGATCAATCATTCTTACTCCTTGCTTGTTCTCTCTTGGAACCCAAATGTGCACATTTGTGAGAGACCTGGCTGGGATTAAGGGAGCGGCATGTAGTTAGGAACTAACAACTAGTCAAGTGGGGATAGACTATATAACAGTTGAGTTAGATGCCTGGGATTGAGGGATTATATAATAGGGAAACTAATTTAATTTACCCAAATAGGATACATTCCATTATATCAACTGAATTAACTAATATGGATGAGATTAAGAAAGTATTATTTAATTCAGAGAATCTTAAACCTTTTCCACTTGTGGCCCCTTTTCACCTGAATCCGAATCTGAGATGAGATGTTTCTGGCCATATTTCTATATATGCTGTGTAATGTGTATATGCTTAGAACTAAGGCCACAGTGAAACTGCACAAAGCAACATGGAGAACAGATTTCAGAAACACTTCAGATTCATTAAGAATTTGATTTTGAAATGATTTTTGGTCATTGCGTTCAGAAACATTTTACTGTTGCAATTTTTTTGCAATCCCCACATTCAGTTACAAGACTCATAAAGGATTACAACTCTCAGTTTAAGAAGCTTTGATTTAATTAACAAATTAAGTCAGTTGGTACAATTGGTGATAGAGCCCAAAAAGCAGATGAATTATATGACTATAATTAAGGGAGTCATGTGTACTTTACTTGGCTCAAAACTGATAGATCACATAAAACCAAATGAGTTAATTGGCCACTACTGACCATAATGAAAGTCTTGGGAGAACCTATATTTTCATTTTCAAATTAGTCAGGCAATAAATATTCATTTATCAAATGCCTAATAAGTGGAAGGCATTGCAAGATAGAATGCAAACTAGACATTTTCCCTCAAGGAGTTTATAGTCTACTCGGAGAGATAAGATATTCATGTAAAAAGTTTAGCAAAGTGGCAGTTAGAGACCAATGCTATAACCCAACACAGATCACCAAAAAATGGTTGCCAAATTGTAATGGGCTGAAACTGAGCAGATGCACTGAGATCTGAGCACTTAAGGTTAAGTACCAATTGGACAATACTCTATTAGTATATGCTTGGAGAAAGAATGGCCCTGCCCATTACTCTGCAGGCTTGATCTGTTGTATAGGAGATTGGGTGGAGGATTTGGTGGGTGGAGTGAGAAAGCCAGAATCACTCCTGGCGGGATTCCTGTTGTGATTCTTTTCACTTCGTATGGCCATTCCTTTCACCTCCACAAAGAATAAAGATCAAGGACTTTTGCTGATCCTGACTCTGGCTGAATTTAAAGGATCCAGGGTGCTAATGTGGGCTTCACACCAAATGAATGACATAAATAGTATTATTAACTTAAGAAATAGAAACGGCAATCTTATAATATTATTAATATGATTCAATCTTAATTAAATGCTGTGATATAATAGCCAATATTATTAATTATAGTCCTATAAATACTATTATTCATTTACTCTTATCTTAGAAATATCTGACATTTTGTATCCTTGATCCTTTGCTATTTTCTAACTTTGAATAATAGCCTCCCCTTCTTTCTAAATTTTTAATCTTTTTCCATATACTATTCCATTTACAATATGGAATTGTATTCAATTTTGAATTGAATCTAGTGTTTGGATGAGGATCTCTCTTGTGTGTGTCTGTGTGTGTGTGTGTGTGTGTGTGTGTGTGTGTGCACATGTGCATATATATGTTGTGAGTAAATGTAGATTTTTTTAGGAAGCAAGCATAATTGTTGTTCATGATTGTTGTTCATGATCCCATGGATCACTGAGCATGCTAGATATTTCTGTGCTCCACTATCTCCTGAAGTCTGTTCAAGCTCATTTTTGTTGGTTCCATGATACTATTTGCCTATCTATATAATCCTTTGGTGCCCCCCCCCCCTTTTTTTTTGGCTTTGATTTTTCCCAGTATCATAGTTTTTTTTTTTTTCCAATAAGTCCTGTTTTCTCATTTTATGACTAAAGTTTTTAAACTTCAGCTTTAGTATTTGATATTCTAGTGAATGTTATGAATTAATTTAAGTACTGATTGCTATCCAAGGGACTCTCAAAAATCTTCTATAGAACAACTAGAAAGCATCAGTTCTGTGGCTCTCAGATTTCTTTATAATCCAACTCTCAGTCACACATCACTACTGGAAAAAAACCAACAACATAGATTTGACTATACAGAACATTGTAAACAAAGTGATGTCACTTTTTTTTAGTATGCTGTCCAGATTTGCCATAGCTTTTCTTCCAAAGAGCTTGAAGCATCATTATAATTGCACTAAACTTAAAGCCTAATGCTGCTATTAATGTATATATTGGTGGTGTTAGTGAGGGAACTGATGATACCCAAGTATAAAATAAAACTTTAATAGGTTTTAAAATTTACTTTTCTTCCATTCCATTTCATCATCACTGTTTCATGAAGTATATCAATATTGATAATACTGTACTTTTGTAGAACATATTGGTAAAAGCACTTCACTTTGAGGATTTCATTCACTCTTTATATAGCCTTCAGAAAGATATATATAATCTGCATGCATTTGTTCATAAATAAATATAGAGAGAATCTCATTATAATGAATACTAAAAAATTTTTAAAATTTTGTTTTGATTAGCTGGTTGCAAATTCTCTAATTAAAAGTTATATTCAGTATTTTTATATTAGTCTTTATTCTTGTATCTGATGAGGTCCTGTAACAAGGTGGGGTTGACAGATAAAGCCTGAAATACTGATAAGATTATACTATTCCCTGAGGCAAAAAAGGAACAACACTGATGGAGATCAGCTCAGCTTTACAATGTACCCCGGGGAAGGTCTTGAGAAACCCCACCTTACTGTATATATTCAGAAAGCCAAGTTTTGATGTCAAACCCCTTAGTTTAAATTTCCCATATAAATGTATCAGGCACCTATGCCACATTTGGTGAATCCCTTTTGGGGAGGCGTTCTACCTCATGGTGTCTTTCCTCTGACCCCCTACTCCATTTCTCATGATGTCTTTCTCCTTGCTATACCTAAGTAACATTTTTAGAATGCTAAACTTCTCTATGGATTTAGCCTGCCATTATGATGCATTCCCTTTCTCTTGGGTAGTTGTGAATTCCACTGTGGAACTTGTCTTTTCCATTCTTAAATTGTTAAAAACCCTTTCCTAACTATATGCTCTTCTAAATCTATTTCATAATTACAACTCCTTGTGTCTATTTTACCTCTTCATTTTGTCTATAACCTCTTCTCATAAATGTACCTTTTGGCATAGAGAAAACTCTTGTAAATTTGTGACATGTGCTGCACCTTGTATCTCATATTTAAACTAAGGATTGCTATCTGAACCTCATTGTTTGGTGCCAGACCCCAACCTCACCATATCTATCATTATAATATAAGCACCTGATTAAATTCTACTTGAATATAAAAGGTAGGGAAGAAAGATGAGAAGTGAAGTGAGCTGTTATATCATTCTTTCATTACACTGTCAAGTAAAATTTGTCCTTGAATTTCCCTTTCTGATTCAGATATCACAATCACCAAACCTTTTATCTCCAAAAGAACCATCATCATCACTGAAAAAAAAAAAGATGATCAGTTGGGAAATGAACCTTTCCCCTTCTTCCAGCAGACTGAGAATATAGTTTCTAGCAATTGTTCTACTTTAACAAAAACTTTCTATAATATAATTCACCAGTATCATGAAAATTGTTAGTGTGACTATATTGAGTCATTTGAAATTTTATTCATGATTTCTATGGACAAGGTGCCTTTTATGAATTTCAGAAATCTGTTATAGATTTTTTTTTCATTATTTGAATCTTGGAATATCTGAAATTAAAACTAATTTTTAGGAAAGTTTGCGATTTTTTTTTAAATCTTGGCAACAAAAATGTTTTCTAGGGGAAGAACTAAGTAGGGTTTAAACAAAAATGATTAACAGAAAATGGAAATTATTATAATATATTAATTAATATTTGTCTGCTTTAGGATAGAGATTCTGAGTAGTCAATGTCAGGCACTGGACTAAGCAATGAAAAATCAAAGAAAAGCAAGACATTCACTGCTTTTAAGGAACTCACAGCTTAATTAGAAAGAAACCATAAACAAACAAATGGTGTACAGGATAAACTGGAAAGAATAAGCAAACAGAAGGCACATGATTAAGAAGTAATAAGATAGGTTTCCTGTAGAAGAGAACATTTCAGCTGGGTCTTGAAGGAAGCCAAGAGGTATAGGTGAGGAGGGCAAGCATTCCAAGGTTGGGGATAGCAAGAGAAAATTCTCAGAAATGGGGGGAATTACTTATTTAAGTACCAGAAAGGAGGCCAGTGTCTTATGGATCAGAGCTTATGTGGATAGGAACACAGACTCAAAAATTATACTTTTCTATTTTATAAAAATACCAGGGTCTAGTAATAATGTCATATAAAAATTAAGTCATTGATCAAACATTTATTATGTGCCTATCATACTGTGTAGCAGGTCCTCCTCTAGATACTGATAGGCAAAATCAAAACAGTCTCTGCCTTTCAATAACTTAGATTTCACTTGGAGAAAAGTATGTGTATAAATCAGTAAACACAAAGCATATATAAAATAAGAGAAAATGTCATATTTCTATTTTTTTTTCTCAAAAGTAAATGAGATGGGGACAGCTTGATGGTACAGTGGATAGAGCACTGGCCTGGAGTCAGCAGGATCTGATTTCAAATCTAGCCTCAAACACTTAACACTCACTTGCTGTAATGATCCTGGGCAAGTCACTTTACTTCAGTTACCTCTCAAAAAAAAAAAGTAAATGAGATGGGTATCAGGTTTTTCCTCAAATAAATATTTTTATGATTTTTATGAAGAAGTACTATTGCCTAATACTATTATATTTCTATATCTGATGACTAAGAACCATTACATTGAATTCCCAATCCCTACATTTTTGCCTGTTTGCATTTTGGATTTCCTTCACAGGCTAATTGTACAATATTTCAGAGTCCGATTCTTTTTCTACAGCAAAATAACATCTTGGCCATGTATACTTATGGTGTATCTAATTTATACTTTAATATATTTAACATCTACTGGTCATCCTGCCATCTAGGGGAGGGGGTGGGGGGAAGGAGGGGAAAAACTAGAACAAAAAGTTTGGCAATTGTCAAAGCTGTAAACTTACCCATACATATAACTTGTAAATAAAAAGCTATTATTAAAAATAATAAAAAAAATTTGTACAACTGAACTCCATCAAAACTATCCATAGTGTTTTCTTGGGAAAAAATGGTTATTTTCTTCACACACACACACACTACACACACACACACACACACACATACACATACACTCAGACAGATACACATATACACATACATACACACACATTTTTTTTTCTCCCATGTTAAGTTTGTGATTGTCTATGGCACTGAACAGTGCCATGTGCCATATCCTATATGGACTCCATGTTAGAATGAAATCAATCTTTGCTCTAGTGAAAGAAAAACCAATTAGGTGATATCTCCCTCTCCAAAACTCATTGTTCAAACCTCCTGATTTTTCAATACATTGAGGATCAATAATCCTTCACAAAGGGAGGAAAGAAGGAGAATGGGATTGAGTGTTAAGTGAAGGACCAGATAGACAATTGGAGAAACCAGGAGAATGAATATTGCTTATCTTTCCCATCCTACCATTCAAATACAAAGCAAACATTCTATTCAGATAAATAATTCGATTATCACAAAGCACTAAGAACAAAAACCAAAACCAAAGCCAAAACTAAATAAAACAAAATTCCAGAGAGCTAGGGAAAGCTATGACAATATAACAGCTTCTTTTTCAAGATTTTCTTCTCCAAAGTTAATGTGTACAAGGGAATAAATAGGAAATGAGTATAAGGGCAAGTATGAAATAAAGATCTACAGACATATGGATATTGATATACAAATTTAGTGTTATATCAACATAGACTAATAACATTGTATAATCATAATGCTCATGAATATTTATACATATAAATTAACATATATTATGCATCTGTAGAAAGCCATAATGATGATTCTGTTTGCTGGGTTATTTTCTGTTATATATGCTGCTATGATTGAAAATTCACAGTGACCAGCTGCCCTTTCTGTACTAACTTCAGTATGAGCTGTTTGACAAATAATGACTGCAGGCTCTGCCAGAAGAGTCTGTCACTTGTCACTAGAAACCTAGCTCCTCTCCTTTGTAGACAATGCATTATTTTTCCTCAAACTAATCCCTTCTACTTCTGATAGTTTTATTTTGGCTCAGGCTGCTGCATTTTCTCCTTTCAACTACTGATGTTGACATTACATTGCTTTAGATTGTTTCTGTGCATCCTTGAAACATCACTTCTGACTGCCTTTCAAATGACTGCCCTCCTTTAGGTCACCCTATAAGCCATGGCTCTGGCATTCAGGCATAATTTGTCAGCTCCTGATCAGCCCAGAATAGCTGAGTTATGGTAAGTGCAATTGTTGCCTTCAGAGTGACTTATTGGAGATTTTCTTGTTTCATCTAAATGCAAGTATAGTTTGTATGTATAGAAAATGAAAATAAAATACTTCTCCTAGATTATGTGGATGAAAGTATTGGGTCTTATATTTAAGTGAAAGAAAAATGTCTAAAGGTTAGAATATTATACTTTTATCTTAGAATTATCTGAGCACAGAATACAAACTGGAATCATAATTAGAGTTTGCCTCAGGGCACCAAATTTAGAGGGTGCTGATAGTACTTGAAGTGCTGAAAAGCACCAGAGCTTAGCACCTACAGGTAGTTAACAGTAATAATAAATAGGGGGTTACCAGATGGTATCCCTTGCCTCATCCTGTTCTCACTTCCAACCCCCTGTATGCCAGGCAGCCATCCAGATAGTGCCTTGCCCTCTTTCCTAGGGTCTCTCTCTCCTCCTGCCCCCAAACCTACCCACTACTGAGAGTATACTTCATATCACTGGCTCCAGCTGCTCTTTTAGTTGCCTTGAGGACAAGCATTTCCAGTTTCTTAGAGCAGTATATTCAAAGCTAATATTGAAATGATAATACTTTAAGGGCAGGGACTATTATACTTTTGTCTTTCTATCTCTGGCTTTTATTATCAGACTATATTCTTGGCACATAGGATATGTTTGATAAATGGTTGTTGATTGCTTGATTAATTGCTACAATATTTTTTTTTTCATTAAAAACCTCTTAAGACTTTACAGAAATTTGTTCTTACAAACAGGGTCAGTTTGGTCTTTCTTGTAAGGGATTTCATATCCCCATGATGCCAAACTGCTCAATGGAATTCTCTGGTTATAACACACTCAGGTCACAGCGATTGTCAAGGATCAGATTCCTAGGGACAAAAGCAGAGTCATGTTATAGTATAAGGCTATCACTGTAAGAAAGAGAAAAGAGGCTTTTATTGGTGGTAGCTTTGTTCAATAGTTTGCATAGCTTGACTTCACAGTGCAGCAAGGGGTCTGAGTAGCTTTCATTTTAATTGAAAGCTATTCTGGAATTCTGACACTCCAGCACTTATATTTGTTGATCCATAAGAAACTAGAGAATTACACAATGTATCTTTGGATAGGTTAGGATGGAGGATCAATAAATTATTGAGCTTCTAACCTAAGGAAAGATCTATAGAACACTAGTATTTCTATCACATCTTATTAAATTATGAGGATGATCAGTTAAACAGTGAAAAAAGAATATTCACAGTTAGGGGACTATAAACAAGTATTTCCTCTTTAAAAGTTATTTAATCTAAAGAGAGTATGTCAAAAGTTTAGTGATTTTTTCTTTTGGTTTATATTTGTCATCTCCATTGTGACTCTGACTTTTTGCATATTTTTAGAAGTTTGTCTGGTTCCTTAAATAGGATTTTGGTTTATTTATAATAACTATTGACTTTCATTTTCCCTTGAATTTGTGAGTTCATCCTTATGATTGTAGAAACATATTTATGAAATGCTGGTTAACTTTTCTGAACTGTCCAAAGCACATAATTTGCCAGTAAAGAGACTGTATTATAAATATGTGTCAGGATGGAAATAAGCCCATTTTCATGGAGATAGCAATATTATTTATTCATGCTTTTTAGTTCTTCCATTTATTTATTTATTTTTAGGAGGATAGGAGTTTTGGTTGCTTCTGAGAAATGAAAGCTGACAGCTCCAGATACTAAAGTTTTCTATTCACAAGGTAACTATCACATGTCAGGTGGTTTGTACCATTTCCTATGTGCTCCCACTAATATGCATTCACCTGAATGGCAATGTTTTCTACTAAACATGGTCTAGGTGGCAAATGTATTTGCATTACTTCTTTCTTTATGGTTGGTAACCAATAATACTTGGAGGAAAGAACATTTTTTTTTAAATTTGCAGTGAAAATACCCTTGTGATCTTTTGGGGGAGATATTTGCACAGGAATCATATGGCTCCAGTATTATTCATTAATATACAGAAGAATTGATAGAATTTTGTCCCTGAATGGCATATGTATTTCTTCTCCCAGTATCAATTTTCTTTTTCTTTTTTCCCCTTTTAACAATTTTTATTTTATATATGTATTATTATTATTATTCAAAGAAATAAGAAATGTCAAGCAGAACAATTCAACATATTTGTCATAAAAGAAAAAAAATTATGTCTATTAACCACCAATTTTTTTTTTTTTTTTTTGCTGAGAAGTAGCAGGCATGCTTTACCTCTGATATCTCTGAAGTCATTGTTGGTCACTTAATTGACCAGAATTTTAGGAGTCTTTCATCATTTTCTTCCTTTATGTTGTTTTAATTAAGATATTTTCTTTCTTGCAAATTAAGACAACTCTAAGATACCACTACACACCTGTCAGATTGGCTAAGATGACAGGAAAAAATAATGATGATTGTTGGAGGGGATGCGGGAAAACTGGGACATTGATGCATTGTTGGTGGAGTTGTGAACGAATCCAACCATTCTGGAGAGTAGTTTGGAACTATGCTCAAAAAATCATCAAACTGTGCATACCCTTTGATCCAGCAGTGTTACTACTGGGCTTATATCCCAAAGAGATCATAAAGAAGGGAAAGGGACCTGTATGTGCACGAATGTTTGTGGCAGCCCTTTTTGTAGTGGCTAGAAACTGGAAACTGAATGGATGCCCATCAGTTGGAGAATGGCTGAATAAATTGTGGTATATGAATATTATGGAATATTACTGTTCTGTAAGAAATGACCAACAGGATGATTTCAGAAAGGCCTGGAGAGACTTACACGAACTGATGCTGAGTGAAATGAGCAGGACCAGGAGATCATTATATACTTCAACAACAATACTATATGATGACCAGTTCTGATGGACCTGCCAATCCTCAGCAATGAGATCAACCAAATCATTTCCAATGGAGCAGTAATGAACTGAACCAGCTAAGTCCAGAGAAAGAACTCTGGGAGATGACTAAAAACCATTACATTGAATTCCCAATACCTATATTTATACCCACCTGCATTTTTGATTTCCTTCACAAGTTAATTGTACAATATTTCAGAGTCTGATTCTTTTTGTACAGCAAAATAACGGTTTGGTCAGGTATACTTATTGTGTATCTAATTTATATTTTAATATATTTAACATCTACTGGTCATCCTGCCATCTGGGGGAGGGGGGAGGGGGTAAGAGGTGAAAAATTGGAACAAGAGGTTTGGCAATTGTTAGTGCTGTAAAGTTACCCATGCATATAACCTGTAAATAAAAGGCTATTAAATAAATAAAAAAAAAAGATATTTTCTTTCTGTATTTTGTCTCTTTCTTTTTATTATGTTCAATGTTTTATTTTTGATCTTTCTATTTTTGGTTTACAATTTTGTTTTTTTACCAATTGATTTCCTAGATTGTATTTTGCTTAGACATTGGGAAGTAGCAAGGCTACATTGTCCTATTTTTTTTAGCAGTCTTTATATTATACTATATTTTATGTTAACTCAAATATATGATTTAACATGATAGGAATATAGATGAATGAAATACAAATAATGACTTTTTAATCATTATTTCCTTGTATTTGACCTTCAATGATTTCCAAGTTGAAGCATATCATGTCAGATAGTAGACCTCACTAATTCTTTGAGGTCCTGGGGACCAGAAAATAGCAACTTCAGGTATATTCATTTATTTCAGCTTCTGGTCATTCCACTCTTCCAGTCAAGCAGAATTGAAAGATTTACATTGTTCCAGATACTGGATAAACAATGGAAATATGAAAGACAAAAGAAAAAAGACAATATGTAGTTAAATATGTAGTTAACTATGTAGTTAAATATAGAATAGACACAAGATAATTTTGTGGAATGGCATCAGTGTCTGAGAGGACTCAGGAAAAACTTCTATAGGAAAATTGTATTGAAACAAACTTTCAAGAAAAATAGGGACCCTATTAAGTAGAGTTGAAGAAGAAATATGATCCAAGCAAAGGCATGGAGATAAGGGATGAAATATCATTCATGAAGAACAAGAAACTTGGCTAAACCATAGCATATGTGAGGGGAAGTAATATGACTGAAAATGTAGGAAGAGGTCAGGTTGTAAAGGACTTTAAATATCAAACAGACAAGTTTACATTTTGACATTTTAATCATAGAGAGCCAATAATAATCCTGAATAATGATAGACCAATGAATAGATCAATTAGCTTCTCCATAAAAGTCTATTATGAAACAAGCAACTAAGAGTAAGATCAAAGACCATAAACACCTACTGCTCTTTTAAAAATCTGAGATTCCTCATTTCATACTTGGTTGTACTGTTTCAAGGCATCTCTGACTTCTCTATCCCACACCCCTGTTTCTTAGCTCCTTCTTAATCATCTTCATCATCATCTTCTTTTATTTTTTATTTTTTGTATTATCTTCTCTCAAGAGGTTGGCAAGTCCTCTTTGGATATTTGTATCCCCAGAATTCTATATGTAATTGTAATGTATACAGTATAAAGATAAGTACTTAAAACAACACAAAATATGTTATCTAGTGTCCTGCTTTTAAAGAATATCACTTTGGCTTCTTCTTGAATGCTAGATTGTAGTTGACAGAGAATTGAACAAGAAAGTTCAATAAGGAGACTATTTCAATAATCCAAGCAACAGAAAATAAAGGCCTAATGTAAGACAGTAATAGTGATTGCATAGGAGAAATTTGGAGCCAGAAATGACTAGATTTGGCAATTGTTTCCATAGGTGAGGGAGGTAAGGATAAGGATTTGGTCATAATAATTAAGTTGCATGAACTTGGATAACTGGAAGAATGGTGTGTCCAGCACAGAAATAGGGAAGAGAGATGGATTTCAAAGGAGAAAAAAAATTAGGCCTTTTTGGAAATGTTGAGTTTGAGATATAGAAGATCAGGGGAAACTGGAAATTGAGGGGATGCCCATAAATTGGGCAATAGCTGGATAAAATGTGGTATGTGATTGTCATAGAATATAGTTTTTCTATGGAAAATGATGAGCAGAATACTCTTGGGGCAAAAAAAAAACCTGGAAAATCCTCCATGAACTCAGCAAAGTGAATTGTAGTGTATACAAAGTAATAGCAACGGATGAACTTGGATGACCAGATATAACTATATGACTGTTATTTTCAGCAGCTCAATGATCTAGGACTACGCTGAAGGACTAATGATGAAAAATTGTGTCCATACCCAGAGAAGAAAGTGATTGTGTCTGAATACAAAATGAATCATTTTCTATCTCTGTCTCTGTCTCTCTCTCTCTCATTATTCTTGAGATTTTTTTTTTATTAGAGTGGGGTGTCTATGTTTTCTTTCACAACATGATTTTTATGGAAATATTTTGTATAACTTCATATACAGTTTCTTTATGGGGACTAGGAAAGGGATAAGGAAGAGAAGCTGGAACTCAAAAGTTTTTAAAAACAAATGCAAAAAAAATATTTAAAATGTAATTGGGTAAAACTATTAAATTAATTAAAAAAGAGATATGGGAGAAGTGTTAGATTTTCTTCTACAGACTTTGTCACTAGCTCTGAGTTTGTCTGCTTTCCCTGAAGGAGAATATGGCAGGCAGATTTTTTTCTACAAAGGATAGCTGAAAAAATGTTTGATGACATGCCTTATTTTTTTGCTAAATAACTTTGCTATTGTGATTTTGGGTAGCATCTATTATCTACAAATGTTTGACTTCTAGGCATTAAAAAGATGTGTATTAAACTGGCATGTCAACCTTAAAGTACTATAGAAATGTGAATTATTATTTTAAGCAACTTTATAATGGAAAATTTCCAGTACAGAAAGATTGGTAGTTATATCAGTATTAAGATACCTGCTTGCTCTGTTTTACATTTTATTTTCCTTTTCCTTGCCTATAATGGGGAAAAGTCAAGCTATTAAATTCATTCCTTATTTTTCCTTTTCTTTCTTCTAATCTAAAATGTATAAAAATGCATCTTTTCCATTGAAGTCACTCATATTGATCATTGATGAAATCAGTGCAGAATTTGATACAACTAAAAAACATTTGTTAAGGTTGTTGTGTCTTTTGAGGGTAGCGATGGAATAGAATTGGAGAGGTAAGAGCAGAGGGAGGAGAAAATGCTATACTTTCTCAATTTCTGAGATACTTAAAATTTTGTCCTTGTATAAGATCATCTGAAAAAGAAAGATGTTTAGCTGATTCCAAAGCTATCCAGTCAAATCTGGCTGCCTTCCCAGCTGGCCATAAAAAAGAGTGGTTTGGATCATTCTCCATGTACATTTAATTCTTGGCCTTTCTGCTGAAACATACAGCACAGGTGCCAATGATGACTACTGTTTTGGACATTATATATTAGAGACTGAATAAAAATGAGGATCTACTTGCAATAGGCAACACAATCATCATTAGATGACAATGGTTTTTAGGAAGTCATATTTTGGGTGAGGTTTTGAAATCCTAATTTAGCAGTTTGGCAATGCATTGTGACAAAGCCTGGGCTATTTCAAGAGCTTTAGGCATGTCTCATGTTCTACATGAGGCTTTGTCTGAATGTGCACAGCTACTTAGCTAATAACCACCAATTGTCAAATGTACTAGGAAGAAATCTGCCAGAGGTTTTAAAAACAAAGGAGGTTAGATTCCCCTCCACTCTTTTTTCTCTCTTGGATTCTCTGTCCTTTGATGGAATCTTTCCTCTATAGAATCATTCATGTACAAGTATAACTGCAACTGCAATTGCAAATTTAATTTAGCTCAGTTTAATTCTTTTCAATAAGAATTTGTTAAATGTCTATTGTTTGCCAGGTACAGATAATAAGAAGGGGCAAAAAGGGGAATGATTTTCAGAAACTTACAAATATTGGGAAGAATATGTACATAGAAAATTAAAAATCTTTGATAATGATTTCAAAAGGAAGGGTACTAGCAAAAAAAAAAAATAAATAAAATGTAGATGTGAATAGATCAAGGATTGGAAAAGACTTCAAAGATTGTCTAATCTAAGCTCCTCATTGTGAAAAACTGAGGTCCAGGGAAGTTAGGCAATTTGCCCCACATCACACTAGGTGTAAGCATCAGAAGTAGAATTTGAACTAGGATCAAGTTTATTACAAGGAAAAACTTTTTCATATTGACATTGGGCACAGAGGGCAAATTTGGCTCTAATAGAGGTGGGGGATAAGATTTACCCCAAATAAATTTTTATTGATGATTTTAAAACATTACTCTCATTTCTCTTACAATCCTTTTTCCCTGATAATATGCTCCTGTATAGTAACACAGAAATGTAATTAAAAAAACAAAACAACACATTAATTATATTTGATAAATGTATGCTTTATGACTTGCCATAAATTTTCTAAAGACATAAGAACTACTCAGGATTGGTCATTTTATTGAACAGAGTTCTGATGTCTTTTAGAATTGTTTTCCTTTATATTTATTTTTGTGCTATAATTATTGTCTTATTTGCTTTGTGACAGTTCATAGGATCACAAATAACATCTGCAATAAGAAGAAACCATGGGCTTCATTTAATCTAGCCCCTCATTTTAGAAGAGAAGAAACTGAAATACAAATTCAAGTGACTTATACAATGTTAATAATAAAAAAGAATAAGTAGTAGAGAGGTGAGGGACCTGGGGAATAGTATACAAGTTTTTCTGAATTTTTCCTTCCTTTCTCCTTGGCCATCATCTCCTTCCCATATCTCTGCCCAGGCCTGAGACCATGCCCTACAGAAATTTCTGCCCTGCCACCCAAATCTCCTGATGAATGGCTACTTTTCCTTGATAAGTATTTCAGGGAAATCAAAGGAATGCTTCACTTCATTCCCTGAACCATAATCAAATAAATTCTGACACTGTAAGGAACTTGCAAGCATCAAAATTTTCCCCTGGTCTTTGATTTATTTTAATGTGTACCCAGAAGGCTATCATGGGGTTAAAGAGTAGATATAATTCACTGACTTTCTGGTAAAATTCCAAATTGTTTTCCATAATAGTTAAACTTATTCACAAGTCTACCAACCAGCATATTAGTATGACTACGTACCACAAGGGTAGTTAAATGGTATGCTTGTAAAGGGCCTCAGATAGTGGGGGAACTTTGGGTAAGGTATAAGACCCTTCAGCCCAGAGGGAACCTGCTGAGAACGTCTTTCTGGTTTGGCTCCCCATCTCCCTTTGGTGCTCTCACCCTTCCTGAGAAGTCAAAGAGGGCATGACCAGCTGTGTTCTGCTTGAAGCAAGGAATATTTACAGTAAAGATGTATTTACATATCAATAGCAGGGGCTTATAGTTAACACGTGCTCAGTGTGGCTGTGGTGATATAGTGATGCAATGATTCTGTAGTTGGCACATGCTCAATGTGCTGTAGTAAGGTAATTGTACTAAGCTATTTAGGGGCTGAGAGGACTTGAAATAAACCATCCTTGGGGGTCTCCTAGATTCTTTACTTTTCTTAAGTGTAGTTCAGTCTGGATCTCTAGTTTGTGTTTCTGGATCTCTCATTAAAATATATATATATATATATATATATATATATTTTTTTTTTTTTTTTCAAAGTCAAATCCTTATTTGCATTTACAAATTTAATAGACTTTTTATTTCAATTCTTCTAATCTCTCCTTTAGTTTTTATAATTTCTATGTTTGTTTTGTTAGATAATTATTCACTCATTTATTTTACCAGTTTCCTCTTCCTCCAACTATTAAAAAAAAAAAGAAAAAAGAGAGAAAAGGAATTAATTTGTTAATAATTATCTGAAGTTGGAATATATACTGCTTTGTTCTTTCTTTTCCTCATTTGTCATCAGTCTTTTCCAGTTGAAATTTGTTTTTCATCTGATGATTTCCACTTTATTTAAGCCCATCATTTTATGTTCTCTTATAATTTTGATTCTCCTTTCCCATGTGCTTTTGTTCCTTTATCAACCCGAGTTCACAATTTAATGATTTTTTTTTTAATTGTATGATATTTTTCCTGGCAGTTAAAATTGAAGATATCTGTTGTATAGTCTCTGTAGTTATTAACTGTACTGGAAATTTATTGCAGTCTAATATAGATTACTGAGGCAGCTAGGTGAAGTAGCAAGTAGAGTCTTGCTCCAAGAGTCAGAAATACCCCAGTTTAAATCTGGTCTCAGATACTTATTAGGCTGTGTGGTCCTGAGTAAGTCATTTAACTTCTATCTGCCTGGTGTTTCTCATATATAAAACAGGGATGATAATGATAGCATCTTCTTCACAAAGCTTTTCTAAAGATAAAAAAACAAGATGAAATAATATTTCTAAAGCATTTAAAAACTTAAAGTACTGTATAAATATCATTAATATTATTATTATTAAAGACAATTTTCATTATTTCAATATTTCTACTCCTTTTTGTTATTTATAAATTGAAGAAAAATCCCTCATACTTAAGTTCACCTTTGCGAGATGAATTATTTTGGGGTATCAACCTTTTTATTTGGTCTTTTGTTAATTCCAAAATTTTTCTTTTCTTTCTCATAATTACTACACAGTTCTGAGTGATTTTGACTGGAGTTCCTTGTACATAATCTATCCCTTCCTGGCATAATGTAGCCTTTGGATTATGTTTATTTCCCACTTACCTTAATTTCAATAGTTTTGGAATGTTTTGTTTTAAGATTTTAAAATGCTATTCAGTTTTTGTTTTGTTTTGTTTTGTTTTAATTTGATTTTGGGGAACACAAAGATATTTAAATTAAATTTTCCCATCTTGTTTTCAGATGATTTATTTTTTTTATAATAACTGATACTGTTCTCTCCTCTACCTCCTCATTTACCTGTTTTTTTTTTTTTTATTTTATGTAATATCTCTTATTTTATCATTGAAATTTTCAGATCTGTATCTTTCTTTTGTTTTTTGTTTCCCCACCATGGCAGAGTCTACTTTGATAAAGCTTTCTAGCTTTTGTTCTAAATATATGTCTGTGTGTGAATATATGTGTGTATATATGCCCATAAATATATACATATATGTGTATATATATATATATATATATATATATATACATACATATATATGAGATTTCAAGAACTTGTTGTTTTTGTTGTTTTTATTTATAAGTTTTATATTAGAAAGTATGATTGGCTTAGAAGCTGAATTTGTGGATTCATATCCTAGTTTGACCTTTGTTAGCTTTATGACTAAAAGCCAGTCATACTCAGACTTAAGTTTTTCATCTCTAAAATCATGCTTATACAACTTACATTCTAGAATAATTATTGGTGCCTCATAAACTTTCAAGCATATCATAAATATAAATTATTATTAGTCATTCCATTGGCTGTAACATGAAGCTCATAACATCATCATCAGAAGGTCTAACCTTCTGTTCCATTTCTGAGTCAGTCTAGTATGACAGAAATCCCATTCTAGCAAATATCTTTCCAAAAAAGAAAAGAAAAATCTTTATCATAAAAATATTTCTAAGTTGTAGATGATGTCTCCTTTGAGAATAATATATGATGTAAATACTAAATACTACTTCCTATCTTCAGAGGAAGTTGGAATAATCCCATAAAGCACATGAGAATGAAATTCTGGTCTAAAATTCTTTTTCACTTTTTCACAATGAGAGAAAGTATGATATAACCTGACTTTGATGTTCTAGAGTTCCTTAGGGTCAGATCTGTTTTAATTTGATGACTAGGAGTCTCATATGCTTGCCTTTCACATATCTGAGATGATTACTTTTCATATAAATGTATTATAACCCCTTAACATGGCTTCTTTTATATTAAGGAAGGGGAAATGTTCTCAGGCAGAGGCTTATTATTGAAATCTACAAAGTGAACTCAAAGCAACAAGCACATTTTATAATCACCACTTCTGAACTTCCCCTGTGAATTAAGAACAAAATGAATAGGAGACTGGCTGTGTACTAGAAATGATTGTTTGCTTAGGCATACATGACCTGCTCAAAGGGTAGGAGAAGGTCTTTTTGCTGAAAGAAATACTTTGCATAAAAATGTCATTAAAGAAGAATCCTGGTGGGATATTATGGTATAATAATTTTAGTATTTTAGAAACTTGAATTTTGTTTTATAAAACAAAACAACCCCTTCCCATATAGGAGGCCACAATGAGTGAGAGTACTGTAACATTTTTTCCCTTTATTTCTTTACCTAGTTTTACTGCTAGAAGCGATGTGATTGCTTGAGGAAGGCACTAAATCATACCGTTAGCTCTGCCCCATTATTTTATACACTTCATGTTGGAACTGGAAATACTTTCAAATAGAAATTTATATGGGAGCATTAAATAACATCAAGCTCAATGTGTTTCTTCAAGGATGAACTAACTGTTCGTACACAGTTTGTACTTAATAGCCTGGCGGATGGGTTTGGAAGAGCCTTTCAGGGCAGAAGGGGGTGACATCTTTTGTACTTGCCAACACTCAAGCTGAAAGTTTTAACAACAACCAAAAAAAAAAAAAAAAAAGTTGCGTTAAGCACATTGCTTTTTATGGTCTCATTTTTCTGGGAGCTATATTGATCAAAACTACTTTGGCGGGTGAAACAGAATAACAGAGTAATGTCCAAGTTCCTACATACAACCGAATAATAGCTTAGTGTAGTAAATGAAAAGCAAGACAAAGAGGTCCTAAGAGAGCACATAAAATGTAGTATTACAGAATATTAAATCCACTGCAGATAGCCAGTAACATATGAACAAAATCAAAATAGACAGTCTAAAGCTGCAAGCTGGGAAATATTAATTCGTTTCCCACTAATGTTTCCCTAATGGATATCTCCAGTGCATGATGGGGATTTACTTTTAAATAATGTTATTTCACCATTAACTGACCTTCCTGTCTGATCCAATTTCCATAAGGAATGAGAATGCTTGGGAGAATTGTTTAAAAAAGAAAAATTTCATGGAGCCACATGCCAAAGATGTTCCCTAGGATAGGTGCTTTATTTTTGGAAGAATCTGACCAGTGGTAAGTGAAGTTTAGTAAGTGACTGGGAATGTAATTCTGTAATGGATGACTGAAGATGTCGGAAATCAGATTGGTATTTGATTAATTCACCAACCCTATTCGAAGTAGTAGTCAGTGGTACAAATAGAAACTCTGTAGCTAAGTATTTCTGGTGTAATATAGAAGAGCAATTTGTGTCACTACTGAATATGAGGGAAAAAATGAGGTTTTGCATGCGACTTCTAAAATTAGCTTATTTGTTTTGATCAGAAAGAATATTCTGCTGAAGTGTAAGACCTTTTAGACCTTGCATTTAAATAATATTATGAATGTCCATTAGATGATTGATGGATAAATAGAAAGAAACTTCTTAGTTCAAAGTCCATAATACCTTTGCAGATTTGTGAATAGTTTCAGTAAGTCTTAGAATTTGATAGGAAAACAGATTTGTTTTATTTTGTAAAACCTCTAACTAAAATTTAGCATTTAAATAAATTATTTAAAAGTATAATTTTGATGGGAGAGGAGATTCTTTATCTTTATCAGATGACTAAAGGGGTCTATGGAACAAAAATATTTTGAGAACTCCAGATTTATAACTATTTCTGCCCATGTCCATATCTTTATCCATATAAATAACTATGTTGATATTTGTAACTGTATCTATGTCCATATCTTTATACTTATTCCTATTTAGAGTAAGTATAGTCTTAAAATATTTGTATGTGATGCATTTTTATGGTCCACTTCAGTTATTTGGGAATTTTAACTGGATACCGACTATAGTTATGTTTAAAGCTTTGTAGGCAAGTAAATGGTAGGCAAACAAAATAGAGAAGAATACACTACTTCTGGCAAATTGGTTCTAAATATCTATCAGAATCTCTCTTCAAAATTCCATAGCCCAAATTGTATTGCTAAATCTGTTTCTTCACAGTCTAATGCCTACATATAGATTAGACTTTACACAAAGCCTGTATTATAGTTTAACCGTCTGAACCTGACACTGTGCATTAATTTTAAAAACAAAGTAAAACAAAATGCATTTATACAGTTATGTTCTTTAAAGTCATTGTGAATGCTGAAGTAGCAAATACCAAAACATTCTTAGGGGAAATACAATGTTAGGTTTCTGGAAAGCCTCTGGTCACAATATTTTCTTTAGCATTTTCCATAACAGCTTCAATTGCAGATGGGCAAGTTTTCTCTACCTTTTTTTTATATTTTCATAATTATTGATTTATTAACATTTAACATATAGTCAAGAGCATTGTAACTCAAGCTTATCTAACATATTTCCTCTGTAAAACACATCATAACCATCTTTCACTTGCTAATTTTGACATTAGGAAAAAATGTGGAATATTTTCAAAGATATTTGACTGATCAGTTAGGGCCCAGCAAAATTTTTGTATTAGATAGAACCTCTGAGATGATCTACTGAAACCAACTGAAGCTTCACTATCTGAAATAATTTGGGCAAACTAGTTATTGAAAATGTTGGCAGTTATTTGAAAACATAGGAGTCCATTCTACAACTTTTTCTGATGTCAAAATTAGCAATCTGTGACCACATGTAAATATGAAGATGTTATAAAACTAATTCTAATTGTTTTTAAAAAGTTCACTTTGCTCTCAAATATTCTATTTTCATTAAGTTCAAATTCAGTTATCTTTAGCCTTCTTCACTTATTTCATGAAGTAAAAAATAGGAGTGATAGGCCCACAGAACTGATGGGAAGATCACAAAAAGAATCAATGTTACTTTCCAGAAGATAAATGGAAAACTGAACAATTGATAATGACCAGTCCAAAAAAAAAAAATGCTTTTTGAGGATCAAAAGGGGTCTATGGCACACAAATAGTTTAAGAACTCCAGATCTATATCTGTTTCTGTCCCTATCCATATCCATAACTATACTGGTATCGATAACTGTATCTGTGTCTATAAATCTACCCTTATTCACATACAGTCATGCTTTGAAAGTGTGAAGTGCTAGAAAAACAGCAGGATTAAGTTGTGATGTTTAATATAACACTAGAATCTCCTTTAAGAAGAGGGACTGCTACTAGTTCTTAATTGATTATGAACTTTTGTAAAGTCTTGGGGTATTGTTTTACTATTCTGTGACATTGGAATATGTGACAAGAAAGTACATTTGTCTTTTTATTTTTTATAAAAAGGAATCTTTCCACTCTTTGTTTTGTCTTGTTATAACTCAAGTATTCCTTCTTTTTTAATCTCCTTACATTGAGCCCTAAAAACTTTTCCAAACTCAACTACACAAAAATGTAAATAGCAAACAGCAGCAGCAACAACAGAAAATTTTACTTTATTTGATTTTTTAACCCTCTGCTAACGTGTACCTAGTAAAGATGTGAAAACTAAGTAAAAGAAAGTTTCCATATCCTCCAATACCTCACTCCAACTCCTCCATATCTTCCTTTTTCTACCTCTATAGATGTGATCTGGAACTCATATTTCTTATTGGAAAATTATTTTTCCTTATCACAGAATAGGTTCTTTGTTTTGTCAAGGATTCTGTTTCCATAACCCTTTGCAGTCCCCAAACATATAATCTGTAAATATCTTTAGACTTGCTCTATTTTTTATACCCAATGTGAGAACTTGATTTCCTTACCCTTATCTCTTTCCTCACCTGCTATTTAGAGTGCTAGCTTTTAAGGGTTTGAGGGCTCTCTCTTCATTTTATCAAACATTGGGTGTGCCTACTCCAACTATCCCTTCCCAGATGAAATTGTTTTAATATCCACATATACTTATTCAGAAATACACATACACGCACATTTGTATATGTGTATATATATATATATATATATATATCCATTGTTACATATTAATTCATTTGAATTAAACATATTTATTAAATATGTTTATTAAATATATTTTACATAACATTTGTGTTACATATTATATATTTAATATAATTATACAGTTATTAAATAAAAGTGTCATCCACTCTGGCACTTGAATAAATGAACACATATCTAAAAATTATTTCCTATGAACCAAACACTGTTCTAACTACTAGAAATACAAATTCAAAAATAAAAATAGTCCATTTGCTTAAGTAGTATATTTTCTAATGGGGAGAAACAACATTTAAACAGCTTTACAAATAAGTGCAAAATTAAGATGCTATGGAATAAGGGATAGAGCGTGTTACTTGAAGTCAGGAACACCTAGTTTCCAGTCCTTTCTCTGACCCAGAATATACTAGTTGTATAAAACTGGTTAAGTTATTTAACTTCAGTGTCTCAGGCAATTTTCTAAGACTATCAATTGCAGAGCTGGAGTAAACTCACTTTGGTAGAAGTTATTTCCTTGTGGGAAGTTCCCTATGTCAATGAAACCACAGGTTTCATTCTAAAAAAAAGATTTCCTGTGGGATTAAATAAGAGAAAGGGCTCTGAAAAGATTAAAAGTAGTGCTGAAGCAATTGTTCTCAATCAAAATATAAGTTTTGTCCCTCAATTGGGGAATGGCTGAATAAATTGTAGTATGTGATTGTCTTGGAATATTATTATTCTGTGGGAAATGATGATCAAGATGCTCTCAAAAAACAAAACAAAAAAGAAAACAGAAACTAAAACAAAAAACATAGTTCTATACGAACTCAAGCAAAGTGAAATGTACTGTATACAAAGTAATAGAAATGTTCTGGGAGGATCACGTGTAAATGACTTTGTTATTATCAACAGTATAATGATCCAAGACTATCCAAATCTAGGAAAGAAAATGGCTGTGTCTGAATGCAGATTGAAGCATATTCTCCCTGTCTTTCTCTCATTCTTTTTTGAACTTTATTTTTCTTGAGGGTTTTTAAAAATTGGGTGGAAAATCTATGTTTCCATTAACAATATGACTTTTATTGAAATGTTTTGCAAAACTTCAAATCTGGTTTTTTAATGGGGGTTGAGAATGAGGACAAGGGAGAAATCTGAAATTCGAAAGTTTTAAAAAATGTAAAAAAATTGCTTTAAACATAACTAGGGAAAATATTAAATAAATAAAAGACATGTTTTCTGTTAATATTAAAATCAATTTTAATTAAAAGGATCTGTTGCCTAAAGATGTGTGTGTGTGTATTCTGCATTCCTTTGTTCTTCCTTTGTTGATTAGGGATATGCTTTGAAAACTAGACTTAATGATTAGATAAAAATCATTAAGATTGAAATGGAAGAAAATATATTAATTTATTCATTTTAAATCATAGAAGCCTTAAGTCAGATGCGTCTGATGTGAAATCTTTGTGGTGTATTCTTAGTTTGGGTGATGTAAACTTCTCCAGATTAAAAAAAAATGCCCAGAGGATTTTAAAACTGAGCTCTGTTTATGAATTTTTATATTCTTATTCATGTTCCTCTAGGTTCAGTTTATACCATATGGAACATTCTTAATTGCCAATAAGAAATTCATATGAAATGAGAAACTAATGTTTGCTTTGATTTTGTCACTTTTTTCCCAAAGACAAAACTCTTTTACCTGCTGAATGAATTGCCCTTGGTATAATAACTAATAAATGTTAAATAATAGATATGACCTCAGAGAATGTGTTCTTTTAAAAAGTTATGCTGGTTCATCAGAACTTCATGCTAATTGTAAGATGTGCATTTTCCCTAGAGAATTTGCCTTAAGTTTTCATTCAGTGAGTATTTGCAGTAAAAATAATTGGTTATATTTCACTATGTATATGTATGTATACAATACATATCACATATGCTAATATATATAAATATAAACAATCCATAAATATACATGTAACATACATACACATATAATATTTATTTGCATATTTATAAAAAATATAAGTTTATGTATATATACATACATATATGTGTATGTGTATGTGTATCTTCTTTCCATTCCCTCATGATGGTTTCTTTTCAGCCAAACATGTCTCAACTTCTCTTTATATGACTTGTATTGATAATCCACAGCTGATCAAGCTACCTTTAGAGTAATAGTGATACTATTAAAATAGTTTAGAGAATGATTAAATGATAATCATTTTTGACCACACAGTAGACATTCATTGAATTTTTTTTTACTTGAAGAGGAATAATTTCCACTTAATAGCTGTCTGTTTTGGTACTGGAACATTTGTCACTCTTCAAGACAGGTATCAAGACAAAGAGAATGAACCCCTCCAATGGAGAATGTACAGTTCATGGGGCAAAATATTCCAAAAAACATGTGTCCTAATGTCACATTTTTGTAGTTGAAGTGAAGATAAGCAATAATGTGATACATTAAATTTTCATTGTGTGTCCATTACATTCCACATATTAGGTGAATGCATAGAGTAAACAACAACAATAATAATAGCTAAACTTATAGAATGATTTAAGGTTTGCAAAGCACTTTACAAATATTATCTGATTTTGTCCTCATGACATGTAGGATGAAATCGTCTTTATTATTATATTCATTTTACAGATGAGGAAGGTGAGGCTGAGAGACTTTCCTAGGGTGATACTGCTGCTGCTGCTATTGAAGATAATAATGAAAATCATTATTAATTGCAAAATAATTATTATTAAGAATAAAAACAATAATATTGTTAGGAGATTGTTAGTAGAACCCTAAAATCCAAAATAATAAGAAAAACAGTAATAATGTTAGAGTGCTTACTATGTGCCAGGCATTGTGCTAAATGCTTTACAGATAACTCATTTAATTGTCACGACAACCCTGAGAGGTAAGGGCTATTTCCCCCATTTTACAGATGAGAAAACTGAGACAAGCAAAAGTTCAGTGACTAGCCAGGGGTCACAGAACTAGTGAGTGTTTGGGGTAAGATTTGAACTCATGTTCCTGACTTCAAGTCCTGAAAGGGTATACTTGAATCAGCAGGGTGCTTGTAATTAAGTACCTATTGGGTGTGAGATGGTGGTTCTTTAAGCACATATTTGATGTAATGTAATGATGTAGTCAATCTAGTTGACATATATTTAGGGTAATGTGGTTATGTGATGTTCTATGGCTACACATGCCCAGTGTGGTGTGGTGATGTAGTCGTGCTAGGGTATTTAAGGGAATCCCAGAGACAGAGGGCTCTCTCAGCCACAGCTCTTAGCAGCAGCTCTCAGCCACAGAAGACTTCAGGCTCCAGACTCCAGACTTCAGACTTCATACTCCATCTTGGACCATCCACGTGGCGACTCTCCTGCCTCCTTCACTTCTCCACCTAAAGACCAAGGACTTGGGCTGGTCCCTAGGCCCTCCAGAGGGTTAGTCCTGACTTTACAAAGTCCTGTACCCTAGGCTGCATCACCAAGGTGCTTATTAAGAATATGAAGAAGGATTAAAATTTTTATCTTCTTGATTTCAAGTCCAACACATAATCTCTGATATAACAATACAGTGTAATGCCAAAGAAACTGAGCAAGACAGAAGTTAGAGAACAATTCAATAGTTCATTAAATGGAGAGAGATACTGGGACAAGATGGATCTTGGTCCCAGGACTGGATGAGATTATCATCTCAAAGAATCCAGCTCCGAGTACTGGATCAGCAAGCTTTTTTATAGTATAACAAGAACAGTGACATAATGGGGGAGGTACTTAGGTAGGGATAACCTAATAGTAGGGGAGGCCCCTAGGATGACATAATGGAGGGAGGTTACTGATATCCTAATGACTTCTAAAATGGATAAACCTTTATCCTGTCAAACATTAAGAAGGAATGTCTATAACCTAGATATAAAACCTTCATCTCATCAACCATTTAAGAGGGAATGATTATAGCCTGGGGTTTTAGGGCAGAGTAACTGAGGTAGACCTTTATCTCATCAAACATTAAGAGGGAAAGGTTATAACCTGAGGCAGAATAACTAAATAGGACAATGGAAGAAACTGGGTCATGACATTAAAAGGGAACTTTGGTACAAAGACAGTTAGTGAGATAAAATAAAAATTAGTGAGGAAAAGATAAATCCTAAGAATTATAGATGGTATGAGAGTTTGGAGAAGGAAGCCATTACTGTGGTCTATAGTGTTCAGGTGAAGTTTTACATGGAGATGATAACTGAGCTGAGCCTTAGAAAATTAGCAGAGTTAGGTGGGAATGGCAAAAGTAAAAAAATAAACAGCAAGAAAATATGTCAAGTTGAAGCAATGTTCAGATGCTTTTTTTGGTGAGAGCAGCAAACAGATGACCTGGTAGATAAGAGTGCCAGTGGTGTAGTTAGAAAGGTTCATCTTTTTGAGTTCAAATCTGGTTTCAGACACCTATAAATTGTGTGACCCTGGGCAAGTTTTTTTTTTTTTTTTAAACCCTGTTTACCTCAATTCCCTCATTTGTAAAATATAAGTTGGAGAAGGAAATGACACATTACTCCAATATCTTTGCAAAAACAAACAAAAAACACAAATGAGGTCATAAAGATTCAAACACAATTGAAATGACTAAACAAAAAAGCGTGTGTGTGTGTGTGTGTGTGTGTGTGTGTGTGTATTTTCATTTTGAATAATAGGTAACTAGCTAAATAATAAATTGTTCTTTAGAAGAGGAATATTAAACAGAAGCCTGATCCATGATTTGCCAATTGCTTATCATTAGTTGTAGGTTTTACTTTTAAACATATTACATAATTCCATGATTAAGCTGCCTTTCATAAATGAAAGGACTTTATTTGGCAAAAATAAAATAAATATGGAGCTTAGAAATTTAGAGGTGGATGAGATCTTGCTGTTCAGCTATTCCAATATCCTATTGATAGGGCTGTCATTTTATATAGTGCTAATCCTAATCATGGGTTCTTACTTGTGGTAGTTTAGTTTGCAGGATAATAACCCCACCAAACTTGAAGATAAACACATTAGGAAGGACAAGTGTTCAAACCTTCTGGCTATTTAGCAAGTTATTTGAATTAAAAATTTAAAGCAGGGATGGGGAATCTTTTTTGCTGCCAAGGGCCATTTGGATATTTATGTCATTTGCAGGCCAAATAAAAATTTCAAATTATAGAACTCTAGCAGTGGGAGGTTGTTTTACCTCCTTTGTTTTTTTTTCTCATCACCTGTGATTGCTTTAGTAAATGATTTCACAGACTTTATACTATCATATACAGCTTGATGATGTTCCTCAACTCTGAAAAGGCTGATATAATTGAACTTTTCTACTGCTGTTATGAGGAGATACATTTATGAATCTCTAAATCTAGATATTTCATTTTATCTGTTTAGAGAGAATGATACTAATAATAATAACTAGCATTCATATAGCACTTTAAGGTCTGTAAAGTATTTTACAAATATTAAACTCTGGGAAGTAAACTCTATTATTATTCCCACTCAAGAAAACTATGACATATAGAGGTAAAGTGACTTGCTCAGACTAATCTGTCTAATAAATGTCAGACTGGATTGGATTTTAGGTTTTTATGATTCCAGGTCCAGTATTATATTTCCTAGATCATTCAAATAACAACCAGAAACAGTCAATTCATCCTAATTCAACGTGTAGGCCTTCACAAAAAATTCATAGAATATGAAAATCTATGGATCTAAACTTGGATATTATGCTGGATCTACACATAGATTGACAGAAAGTTACAACTATCATCTTTATTCTGCTTTTATTCAAGTCTTCAACTTGATTCATCAAGAAAGACCCAGAAATATGAGCTATTGAGATTGTGCCACATCTATATCCAATTATATATAACACGAACTGATCACTGTGACCAAAATCAAATTAAAGCTAGCTTTAAAACTGTTCTACTGACATATAGATATTTTCCTTAAACATTCTAAGAGCCTACATCACATAAGATATCTATCTATGTATATAACTTTCTATCTTTGATATAGGGGAGTGTATTATTTACACTTTTGGACATTATGTATATAGCTTATCAAAATCATTAGTGCCAAATTTTTGGCGATTCAAAAATGAGAGATGTTGTCAGATGTGTTTGTAAAACATATATACACATGTACGCAGACATTGACACACAAAAAGATAGAAAGAGATTGAGAGACAGAGAAAGAAAGGGACAAAGAACAGATAGAGACAGAGAGGGAGGGAAGCATGTAGAGAGGGAGAGAAAATAGACAAAAATTTAAAAATCAGTCTGCTAGTTATTTTAATAGGATTTATTTAGTAGTTGTCTTCATTAAATTTTGTTGAAACTATGTAGTCCCATTTGTAGTGACATATTTATACAAATATGACAATACACAATTAGTGACTATGTGAAATTTTTATTATCCTTAACTAAAGCAAAATTAGTCATGATATTTTTGAATGATATGACCATTTTACATAACATCTATAATTTAGTCAAAATATAGTTCAAGATGATTATGTAATTCTATGAAATCTATTTGGCAAAATGAAAAACAATGCCACTTTTTATTTTGCCTACTTTGTGCTTATATAATTGCAGTATTATATACAATAAAAATTGGAAGGAAACACAGAGGCCTTTGTAGCAAACCTATGCTCATCTCAGAAGATGCTTTATTATATTTCCAACAAGTATCTTACATAGCCTTAACTCATATACCTATATGGAGGGGGAATTTACTACTTCTGTATGAAGTCAATTACATTATAGGAAAGTTTTGATCTATAGAAAGTTGTTCCTTACATCAAATCTGTTCTTTTTTAATACATTCATTCATTCATTGCTCTTAGTTCTTTGTGTGTATGTGTGTGTGTGTGTGTGTATGTGTGTGTGTGCAGTGAAAGAAGTCTAATTCATTTATAGGTGAAAGCCCTTCAAATACTGCCAATGAAATCTTTTCTTAAATTTCAGTTTCTTCGGTCACTCCTCATATGGCATGATGCTCATCTGCCTTTGTATACTCTCATCCTGATATATATCTTTCCTGAAATATGGCTTGCAGAAATGAACTCAATATAGGACAGCTAGAGACCCAGAGCTCTGGAATAGAGCTCTGGAACCAGAATCAGAAAGATCAGTTCAAATATAATTTTAGGCATTGAATAATTATGTCACATAATCATGATTTCCCTCAGTTTACTCATCTGTAAGATGAGTGTAATAATACGACTAACCTCCCAGGGTTGTTGTGAGGATTAAATGAGGTAATAATTTTAATATGCTTTTCACAATACCTGATATGTAGTAAGTATTATGATAAAATTTAGCTATTATTACTCCCAATATACTTTGATCAAGACAGAGTGAAGGAAGATCATCAGCTTACTGGTCCTAGATGGTATACCTCCTTCAATGATACCTATGGTACTATTGGGAATTTTAATTGCCAAATTGCACTGTTGATTCATATTGAGATTGTAATACACTAAAATTCTTAGAATTTTTAAGATGAAAAGTTAGCAAGCTATGTATTCACCATCATGATATCATTAATTCAGTTTTTTTCCTTAATAAACCTAGATATAGAACTTTCCTTTTTTTTTTTTTTTTTTTTTTTTTTTTATTTAATACCTTTAATTTCAGGATATATAATGGGTAACTTTACAGCATTAACAATTCCAAACCTCTTGTTCCAATTTTTCCCCTTACCCCCCCCACCCCCCCAAATGGCAGGATGACGTAGATGTTAAAAATTTAAAATATAACTTAGATACACAATGAAATGACCAAACATTTTTTGTGCAAAAGAATGACTCTGAATTATTGTACAATTAGCTTGTGAAGGAAATCAAAGATGCAGGTGGCATAAAATAGGGACTGGGGAATTCAATGTAATGGTTTTAGTATCTCCCAGGTTCTTTTCTGGGTATAGTATTCAGTTATTACTGCTCCATTAAAATATTTGGTTGATCTCGTTGTGAGGATGGCCTGATCCATCAGGACTGGCATCATCTAGTATTTTGTTGAAGATATAATGATCTCCTGGTCCTGCCATTTCTCCGATCAGTTCTAAGTCTCTCCAGGCCTTTCTGAAATCATCCTGGGTCATTTCTTACAGAAAGTAATATTCCAAATTTTTCATATACCCTTTTTCAGCCATTCTCCAACTGATGGACATCCATTCGTTTCAGTTTCAGCCACACAAAAAGGGCTACAAACATTCAAAATACAGGTCCCTTTCCTCTTTAAATCCTTTTGGGATATAACCCTAGTAACACTGCGGATCAAAGGGTATGACAGTTGGATAACTTTTGAGCATGTTAAACTACTCTCCAAAATGGTTGGATTCTGCCAATCCACCAACAATGAATAATGTCCCAGTTTTCCCATCCCCCAAAATCATATTATTTTTCCTGTCATCTTAGTAATCTGAAGGTGTTTAAAGTGGTTCTTAGTTGTCTTAATTTGATTTCTTGATTAATTGACTTGGACATCTTTTTATGACAAAATAGTTTCAACTTCATCTGAGAAATTGTCTGTTCATATCCTTTGACCATTTTCAATTGGAGAATGGCTTGATTTTTTTATAAATTAGAGAATTTCTATTTTTTAAATGAGGCCTTTATCGCCTTTGACTGTAAAAATATTTTCCCAGTTTATTTTCCCTTCTAATCTGTCTGCATTAGTTTTGTTTGTCAAAACTTTTCGTTTGGTATAATGAAATTTTCTTTTTGTGACGAATATCTCTAGCTTTGGTCATAAAACCTTCCACAGGTCTGAGAGGTAAAATATCCTATGTTCCTTAATTTATTAATAATTTATTCTTTATGCCTAGGTCATGCCCATTTTGACCTTATCTTGGTGTACGGGTTAATAGATAATGCCAGTTTCGGTTTAACCTTTTTCTGGCATGGGCGGGTTTTGGGTTTAAAGACGGGGCTATTTTGGGGACTGTTTATTTGAACCAATTTTCCTGACAACAACTTTTTAAACCAAATGTTTTGGCTACGTTATGTAAGTTTTGTTGGCAGCTAAGCCCCATTTTGATTTTTCATTAATTTTGGATTTGTTTTAATGTTTTGTTTTTTTTTTCTGGGTTTAAAAAGTTTTGGGAGTTTGATTGGTTAGGCTAAAAATTGTTTGGTTTTGTTTTTTTATTTTCGTATCCGAGATTTAATATTTTTCATTGGTTGATAGATTAATTTGTGGTGGTTTGTAATTTTGTTTAAAGTTTTGATTTTTTGGCAGATTTTTTTTAATTTTGTGTTTATTTAAATGGCCTTTGTAACTTGACGGGATTTTTTGTGATAAGAATCTTGGGATTATGTGGGGTTTTTTTCCCAATTTGCAAAGTTGTGGTTTTTTTTTTAGAGCTCGGGGTTTTGTTTTGCCGGGGTTTAATTTGGCTTCCTTTGCCTTTTTTTTTTAACTTTTTCGCCTTTTGCAATTTTTCAATCTTTAAAATTAAGGTGAAAGGGGAAATTGTTTCCTGTTTTTTTTTGGTTTGTTTTCTTGATGATGTGGAAAAGATGGTTGATTTTTTAGAAAAATTTTTTTTTTCAAAGGTTTTTTAGAATGGATGTTGGATTTTAAATGTTTTTGCTTTGAGATGACTTTGGTTTTGTTAATTTGGTTTTGAATCAATTATGTTTTTTTTTGAACCAGTGTTTTTGGTAAAATTTCTTGATTAGGTTTATTTTGGGTTTTTTTGTAGTTTTTTTGCAATATTTTTTAAGATTTTAGTAATTTCTGGGAGATTGGTTTTTTTCTTTTTTTTGCCCCCGTTTGGTAAGTCCTGTTTGTCATGGAAGGAATTTGACTCCTTCTTTTTTCTAATTTATAATTAATTGTTTTTTTAAATGTTTAAAATTCAATGCCCATTGGCCGGGATTTTCTTAGGGAGTTGTTTAGCGTTTTTTTTTTTTAAAAGGGATTTTCGTACTTTTCCCTTTTAGTTGGGAAGTTTAAGGAGGTAGCCCTTTACGGTTTCAAATTTTTGGAAAGTTGAGTAATTTTTTTTTTATTTTCTTTGTGGAAAGTTTTTTTTCTTTTTAAGACTATTATTTCTTTTCTTCTTTTTTAATGATTTCAAAGGTTTTTTTTTTTTTTTTAGAACCAACTCTTAGTTTATTAATTAGTTTGGTTTTTTTCTTTTTTTTTTTCCTTTTTTTTTAAATTTCCATTTTTATTTTGATTGGGGAAGGTTTTTTAGTTTTTGTTGGTTTTCTTAATTTTTCTTTTTTTTTTTGTGTTTGGTATTTTTTATTAAGTTGGTTTTCCCCAAATTTTGGAGATGTTCATTTGTATTTTTGAGTGAAATATTAATTGTATTTATAAGTTTTGTGTTTTTAAAAATTTTTTAAGATGAATTGTTTAGTTTTTTTTTTTATTTTAATTTTGTTTAAGTTTTTATTGTCGATCGAAAAAAGTTTTATTTCGTTTTTTTTAATTTGGTTTTTTTTTTAATGGCTTTTAAAGGTTTGTGTGGAGTTTTCCCTTTATTTTGAATTTTTGCCCTATTTTTTTTTTTTTTCTTTTTAATTTTCTTATTTGTTTTGTGTGGTTTAATTTGGGAGTGGGTTAGATTTTTTTAAGTTTTTTTTCTTTTTTTTGCAACCCTTTTTTTTGGATTTGAATTGGGATATGTTTTTTTGTTTGGGTTTTCATTTGCAGGATGTGTTTTTTTCCCCAATTGGTTTTTACTTTGCTTGGGGGGGTTTTTTGGGGTTTTGTAGTTTTTTTTTTTGCTTTTTGTTTTTAAAAACTATTTTTTTTTTGTGTTGCATTGCCTTTTTATGGGGCCCATTTTTATTAAATTCAAAGTTTTTGTGTTGTTTTTTTTCTTTCCCCAATTTTCCCCTTTTTTAAATTTTTATTTTCGATATTTTCTTTTAATCCCTTCCCCTTTGGTTTTTCCCCTTTTCCCCTTTTTATTTTTTTTTTTTTTTCTCCCCGTTTTTAATGAGGGGGAGTTTTTTTAAAAAAATGTAATTTTTTTTTGAGAATTATGAGGTAAATTACAAATTTCCCCCTTTTAAATTTTTGATGTTTACCCTTTGTGGGATGTGGTTTTTCTTTTTATTTTTTTTTGCCATTTTTTTCCATTCTTTTTTTTTGTTATATGTAAACCCTTATAATGTTTTTTTTTTATCCAAAAGAAAACAATTTAAGAGTTTTTTTTTAACTTTTTTGATTTTGAGTTTTTTTTTGGAGATCTTTTTTTTGTTTTGTTTTTTAGAAAAATGGAATTTTTGTTTATTAAATGTATTTTTCCCTGGAAGAAAAATTGTTTGGGTTTTTTTTGGTTTAATTTTTGCGGAAAACTTTCCGGTTTTTTAATGTAGAGGAGGATTTGGGGATCCTTAGGGAATTTTAAAGTTTTTTGTGTGTTTTTTTTTTTTTTGGGTTTGAAATAAATTTTTGGGGTTTTTTTTTGGGGTTTTTTTCAGAAGGTGTTAAATTTTCTCCTTTTTACCTTTGATTCTATTAATTGGGAGTTTTTTATATTTTTTGTAAAATATATTTGGTTTTTTTTTACTTTTTGAAAGTCTAATTTGGGATTTTTTGATTTTTTTCCAAGTTGTTTTTTGGTAGAAATTGTGGTTTTTTTGTTTGTTTTTTTGTTTTTGTTGATGATTTTGTGTTCATGAATTTTAGTTTAATTTTGTTGTTTTTAATTTTTTAAAAATTTTTTTTTCAATGCTTTTTTCTTTTTGTTTTCCTTGAGTTTTTGAATGTTTGTTTTGTTTGGAATTTTTCCCATTTCATAATTTTTTTTAGTGAATTTTTTTTTCCAATTCCAATTCTTTCTTGAGTTTTTATTTTTTTCAATTCACCTTTGTTTTAATTTGGAAATTTTTAATTTTCATTGTTTTTGGGGTTGTTTTTTGGTTTTTCCTTTCCCTTATTTTCAACTTTTTGAGATTTTAAGGCTTTTATGAGAATTATGTGGGACAGTTGATGTTTTTGTTGTTTAGGTCTTTGGTTTTGACCCTGTTTTTTCGTAGAAGTGTGATTGTTTTTTCATTTTTTTATGTTTTAAAGTTTGGGTGGCTTTAGGGGGGTTCCAGCTTTCAGAATAGGGAGATGTAAACCCATTTCCAAGGTATGGGAGTGTTTGTGAGAGTTTTTTTCCCCAAAGAGGTGGATTCAGACGCCGAGTTAAATGTTAGTAGGGTGAGTGGATTATTTGCCCTTGCAAGATAAGTGGTGAAAGTGTACGCCCAGGCCGGAGTTTTGGGATGTGGTATTAGAGCTGGGAGACCCAGAATGAGACACCACAAACCTCCCAGATCTTGCCTGATGCAAACGGCCCTGGTTATGGCCCCAAACCCCCGGTTACAACCCTGCTCCTCCTGCCGTGCAGGTCAAACCTGCCCAAGGAAAGCCCCTTACTGGGGTTGGGGTGGTGCTTGTGCTGAGACAGCCCACCCGGTTTGAGACTTTGAATTCCCTTTCCCAGTCTGCCGATCTCCCCAAACCAACCTTTTTGGGAGACTGCAATTTTTCGGCTGGTGAGTTGTTCTACTTCTTATCTTTAGAATTGTGATCAAGACTATTTTTGAGGGCTGATATAATAGATAAAGGGTAAAGAAGAGTTTTAGAAAACGTGTGCTTTCTCCGCCATCTTGGCTCCGCCCCCCCTTTCCTTTTATTCCTATCAATCATGGCAATTGGATTTAACCCAACACTTTAGTCTGAGGAGGTAGTTTCTTATTTTATTCCCTGCATTCATGCTGATCCTCTTCACTTTCTATTTCATGTCAGACAAAATATCTTAAACTTTACATTCTTTTCAAATTCTAAGCCTCACAACAATCAACTCCAAAACCTTACCATACCAAAAAGTTTTCTTTTTCTACAAGAATAATATAACTTTCTCAAAATGATTTGCAGAAACAAATGTGGAGAAACTATATTCCCCTGATCTATTATTTCCTTTTAATTAAAAAGTCTATTGGTAACTTTCCCAAAAAGGGAAATGAAACATGTCAGGACCTGTTCTTGATGAAGGGTTATTGACTTTTTGTAATCACTGCTACCTTTTTCAGATGTTCACTGACTAATTATTTTTATAATAGTTTTCAGAATTTTCCTGAGATTTGTAACAAAGCTTGTTAGTTTACAGTTTGCAGATTACACATTCTTCCTTTTTTCTGAAAACTGGGCTGAATTGCCCTAACATAACACCTCTCCCATTTTCCACAATCTTTCAGAGATTATTGACAGTAGTTCAGTAAACACAGTTGCTAGTTTTTTTGTTTTTTTTTTTCCCGTGTGTTGGAATGAAGATTTCTGTATCTAGTATTGAGGACTGCTAAGGGCTCTTTGGCTAAACTTTTCATAATATTTTAAGCTGTGGGATCTTATATAACATTTCTATGAATCCTATAAGATATGCTTATCCAGAAATTATGCTATGTATCACAATACACTTGACTTTGCTCTAGTATAAATTCTTAAACTGAATCCCAATGATGTTGGCACTTGAATTCACATCTTTAGATGCAAATATCTTAAGTCCATTTCCTTTAAGATTAATTTCATTTTTATTGAGGAATCTATTACTTTTTATTAATTATAATTACTTCATTCAGGAATGTATTATTCTTTATTAATCACAATTATTTCTAAAATAAGTTATCTTCATAAATTTCTTCATCATTTAAAAGTTAAACTTTTCTCTAAGTGAAGCCTTGAATATATTATCTGTTTTGGGTTTGTCAGAGAAAAAAAACTCTACTAAACATTCAGATAATTGAAATTCCCCATTACCAATATATCTTTTTGCCTCTGTAAAGGTCTTGTGATTAGTTTCCTAAATTTAAGATAATTTCTTCTTACCAAATATATTCTACATTATACACCCAAGGAAATTATTCTCTCTCCTCTTCTTACTCCTTTGATTATAAACTATATATTTTCCAAGTTTAGCCCATTCAAGGTATAGAATTTCCACACATAAGTATAACTTCTTAATATATAATAGCACTTCCCTACTCCAGCCCCTCTCTTCCCAATATATTCAATGTTTTTGAATAAGACACACTTTTTTTTTCCTGGACCATATTCTCTGCCTGGTATTTATACTACCAACTCTCAGTAACACTAATCATGTAAACTTTGTGTCCTTTTGTTTTAATGAATCTGTTTTGGGATTTTTTTCATTGTTCATTTATAGCTGAAGTGGCAGTTAGGTGGAATACTTGGAATACATGCTAGTCTTATCATCAGACAGATCTGAGTTTAAATATGGCTTCAGACATTTATTATCTATGTCACCATGGGCAAATGCCTTTACCAGAGCTGTGAAAATCAAATGAGATAATTTTAAAGAAATTAACATAGTGCCTGACACAAAATAGTACTATAAAAGCTGCTATATATTATTGTTATTTAGAAATCTGAGATCTAAGTTTTATTTCTTTCCTCTTAGAATTTATCTCATATGATTCAAAAGGAATAGCTATTGATTCTTTTTTCTACATTGTTGATATTCTCTATGTTATCTCAGGAAATAGAGGTAATGTTATCTTTCTCCTTCCATTTTCAGAATGTTGGAAAACCTCCATTCCACACACACACACACACACACACACAGACACACACACACACACACACACACACACACACTTGCCTTCTTTAGATATACACCAATCCTGGCCAATAATCTGTCATTGTTTAAGTACTTGTCAGGAATCAAGATAGTAGAGATAAATATGTATGTTCATTAAGAATTGTAGCTTTGCAAAATAACTGTTTGGACATGTATACTTATTTTGTATGTAATTATACTTTAACATATTTAACATATATTGGTCAACCTGCCATCTAGGGGAGGGGGTGGGGGGAAGGAGGGGAAAAATTGGAACAAAACGTTTGGCAATTGTCAGTGCTGTAAAATTACCCATGCATATAACTTGTAAATAAAAAGCTATTAAAAAAAAAAAAAGAATTGTAGCTTTGAACATCATATTTTATTATATTTTTAAACAAAAAAGTTTGCTGTTATACTAATATTTAATAAATATAGATACCAGAGTCATAAAATTTAAAGCTGAAAGAGCTTAAAAATCAAATTCAATCCTTCAAATTATAGTTGTAGAGAATCAAGGTGACTTGCCCAAGATCACATAATTAATAAATATCAGAGCTAGGCCTTGAACTCCTTTCTTCAGATGCCGATTTCCTCTATCCCAACTGTTCTTAGAAAATTCAGAAAAAAGTTCTGGGAATCTTTGAAACCTGGTTGTGGGCTTGGCAGGGCAGGAAGGAGGAAAGGAAGAAAAGGGAAGGATAACAGATAAAGAATTATCCTTACTTGTAAACAGATGAGAATTTTCAATATCTCAAGAGTATGATTATTTATTGCCTGCCTGTAAAGAATGCTGGGGGCACTCAATATTTGGGAGAAAAAAATGGAAAAAATGAATAAAATTAACAACCAGAAGCTCAAACTTTTATTTATATTTAAATGTCCAAAGATATTAATATATTGAATTATGGAGTACTTTAATATTTTCAAAATATTCTATTATGCACTAGTTCATTTAAGCCCCACAATCCCCTTGTGAAGTTATTACTAGAGATAATATACTCATTTTACAGATGATAAAGCTGAGGCTTAAATGACTTGATTCATAAAAGCTACTATCAAGATATGGCATCTGTATCCAGAGTATTATTTCTCTTTCAATCTTCTTGCTACTACCCTGTTCCTTTTTCTCCTTCCTGACTGGCAATTGACAGTAGACAGTATCTCCCCTACCACTTTCCCATTTCTACTTTTGCTAAGGAAAAATTAGAGGTTCCACCTCTATTCTGACCTTTGAGCCCAGGCTAAATTATTTAGATCAGATATTCAGCCTATCCCTCTCTTCCTTACTTGTGGGATAAATCTGGTTATTTATATGAACAGGAAGTTATTGACCACAAGATTTCAGATAAGAATAAAATTGTACCCTAAATACTATTGGACCTTAGAATCTTCCTAATTTCTATACCTTTCTGATATGTGGTTATTGTCATCTAATCTACCTATGGATCATAAGGACCATGAATCCTTTCTATCCACCTTACTACTGAACCTTCCTACTTGTATGGAAAAAAAATGCAAAAATTAGTAGGAGAGGTTAGTCTAGTGGGATTCAGGGAGGATGATTTTCTTTTTTTTTTTGGAAGGATCTCAACCCTGCTCACATTAGCTTATGGTGCTAATCTTGGCGGCTAGGGCTATGTGGTCAGAATATGTGTATGGATTTCCAAACAGAGTAGGATCAGGAAAATACCTCAGAAGATTTAATTGTGATTCAGTAATAAAGTGTTGTTTCATACATTGAACTAGTTTAAGGTTATTATCATTTATGATAAATCTTTTATATTTCTACAATTGGATGTCTTATCAAGCAATTCTAAATGTGGGATATGGAATTCAAAAAAAGTAAAAAAGGAAAGGTCTCATTTACTGATTAGATAATAGAGAGAAAGAATAAATAGAAATGAATTCTAACTTCAAATTTTTAAGTCAGTGACCCTGAAAAAAAATGATGAATCACTTTTGATTATTGTGTGTTTATAGAAACTTTTCTATTTGGAATGTTTAAAAATACATTTTAAATGAATTTAATGTATATTTCTCTTCCTGTTTAGGATAATATTTGTGTTATGCTTGTTTCTTAATAAATATTTGAGTACTTGAGTTGTTAAATTATTTTTGTTATGTTTAAAAGCTCTCACATTTCTTTATTGAAAAATGATGTACAATAAATATGGAAAATAATTTTCAAACTAAGGAAATTATTAGGCACAGAAATGAGATATTTGACACTAAATGATGATCTAAGCTCATTTCAATTATGGTATAAAGAGACAGAATAAAGTAATAATTGTTACTTATTAATTTTAAATGGGGATCAGTGAAAGGTAGCATGCAGAGAGTTCTAATTAACCTTGTAAAGTAGAAGTGTTATAACTTTTGGCTTTTCAAAAATGTAATTGGTCAGTAGATTCATGTTCTTGTCATTAAATGAAATAAATTATTAGTGATTTCACAAAACTGAGGTCAGAATGCTGATTGTTTTAGCATACAGTACCATTTGTTCACAGGTTTAGAAGATTAAAGCACACATTTCAAAGCTATGCTCATTCTTAGCAACTTTTAATTTATTGTTTAACTTCTTATTATCATAAAATTATAAAACTTGTTGAAATTTCAATACATAATGGGAATTTGGGATATGCCCAGATCACCTAAGGTGGAGGCACATAAGTAGATAATATCAAATATCTGTATTAAAGGAACTGATGCAGCTGGGGATATTCTGTGTTGACCTACCTTTTGATTGAGTTCAATCTCTTTCCAGTGATTACATTTCTGAACGTACATCTTTAAAACTATCTAAATGGGATATGAAGTCTTCCAAGGTAAACTGCTTGAAATATGTGGTCTAGAATTCTTGAGCTCCCAAATCCTTGACTTGCACTCCTACGAGCCTCACAAATTAAGGTCTTAGGCCCTTAAATTCAGGGCTTGAATATGATGGGACCAATGCTATATGGAAACTTTTAAACTATAAATCTAATCCTTCTTTCCTTCCCAAAGATAAACATGTTAATAGAAAGAATTATATTCCTGAAGTATTGAGGGAAAATGTGTTGTTATACATTTGAAGAAAATATTCCCTTATAAAAGCTAATATGAATGCTGTGTTTAAATAGAACTAGGATCCTTTGAACCTCTAAAATTGAGGAACTTAATAGATAGAAGATCTAACCAATGGCAGAGAAAAGTGATTCTCTCAATTCCCTCAGGGCTCCAGAGACCAAAAGGGGTTCAGGATGATACCTGACTTTCAGGCAAAAGGGCCCAGAGAATCATGGTTCTAACCCTTATCTTAAAATAGGAATGAACTTAACTCAATCAAGCATTTAATTTTCAAAGATTAATATGACCACAGAAATTCTATTTCACACCTCTACTCATCCCAATTTGCACTTATATAGTTTCTATTCATAGTTTCTAGCCTCCCAGAAAGTATCGTTAATTTTACCAGTGGATCCTACAATATAATCATTTACATAAATACAGAAAATTCCATTGGTTTTTACCCTATAATAAAGCATTATTTCCTAACTATTGACTGGACCAGCATCTATGTGTCCTTCTTATTAACTTGTACAATCCTCCTGGAAATCTATGAATTTGATGACAGAGTTGTTTAATGGGAAGAATGCTTAGCTCAATGAAGATCTTAAACACTTCAGAAGCCATCTAATTGAAACTTCTGCATTTTACAAATGAAGATATGGAGATCTCAAGAGTTAATAACTTGCCAAGGTATTGAGTATCAAAGATGGAATTTGAATTCAAGCCCTTTGATTATAGTAACAGTATATTTCACATTGTTTCCCTCCCTCTAGCTTCAATTCTTTACTTGACTTTTACTCTGCATGTCACTCAGCCTCTTTGTGCCTTAGTTATCTGTAAAATTTTGATAATGATGCCTATTCTATGTCAGAGGGCTGTTGTAAAGAAAGTACTTAAGTTATCTAAATGAGAGTATCTGTGATTATTATTAAAATTAAAAATAAAACTCTTATCTTTATCTCTTTTCATCTGTCCCTCAGTACTTTCTTCCTTCTGATTTCCATGTACTTAGTTTATAAAACCTATGCATTACTAAGAATTTTTATCCCCAGGGTAAGTACTACAACTGGCACTCACAATATGTGACAAAAAATTTGCCTTCAATTAAGGCTACAGGATGTTGTCCCTGGTGGGGAAGACAAGAGATTTCAGCTGTTGTTGCTGAGTATATTTTCAGTTGTGTCCAATGCTTCAGTATACCATTTGCATTTTCTTGGCAAAGATACTGGAGTAGTTTTCTGTTTCCTTTTCCAGCTCAATTTACACATGAGGAAAATGAGTCAAATAGGATTAAAGGATTTGCCCAGGATCACATAGCTATAGAGCCTGAAACTGCATTTAGATTTAGGAAGATTCCCTCAATTCCAGGTCTGGTACTCTATCCACTGTACTACAAAGAAATCTCAGACAATAGTTAAAACTGTTATGTTTCTTTGTATGGGGGTAGGGGAAGAAGAGAATCTCATTTCATCTACCATCTGATAGCTTCTTTTAAAAAAAAAAAAAACAAACTAATAATTATTATTAACTAAGTATTAAACTCTGAAGTAGGACTGCAAGTGATGTCATCTCCCTCTAAATTGGGTGTCCTTTAATTCTGACACCCAGTGACAATGCCTTGGCCACTCAACTCTGATGTTGTGGGTTGCAGAGCTATTTTTAATAATTAAGAAATTTTACTTAGAGGTATATCTACCTATCTGCATATGTATGTAAATAGTAATAAGAACATAAAGCTCCTATATTATTATAAATTAGAAAGTGTCTAGTGATCATCTAGTCTCACTTTTGCTAACTGAAACAAACACCTTTCTTTTTCTTTTTTTTTTATTATATAGCTTTTAATTTACAAGATATATGCATGGGTAATTTTTCAGCATTGACAATTGCAAAACCTTTTGTTCCAACTTTTCCCCTCCTTCCCCCCACCCCCTCCCCAGATGGCAGGTTGACCAATTCATGTTAGATATGTTAAAGTATAAGTAAAATACAATATGTGTATACATGTCCATAGAGTTATTTTGCTGTACAAAAAGAATCTGACTTTGAAATAGTGTACAATTAGCCTGTGAAGGAAATCAAAAATGCAAGCGGACAAAAATAGAGGAATTGGGAATTGTATGTAGTGGTTCATAGTCATCTCTCAGAGTTCTTTCGCTGGGTGAAGCTGGTTCAATTCATTACTGCTTTATTGGAACTGATTTGGTTCATCTCATTGTTGAAGAGGGCCAGGTCCATCAGAATTGATCATCATATTGTATGGTTGTTGAAATATATAATGATCTATTCAACATATATAGGACTGCTTGCCATCTAGGGGAGAGGGTGGAGGGAGAGAAGGAAAAAATCGTAACAGACGTGAGTGCAAGGGATAATGTTATAAAAAAATTATCCTGGCATGGGTTCTGTCAATAAAAAGTTATGATAATAAAAAAAAGAAAGAAAGAAATATATAATGATCTTTGGGTCCTGCTCATTTCACTCAGCATCAGTTCATGTAACTCTCTCCAGGCCTTTCTGAAATCATCCTGTTGGTCATTTTTTACAGAACAATAATAGTCCTTAACATTCATATACCACAATTTATTCAACCATTCTCCAATTAACGGGCATTCACTTAGTTTCCAGTTTCTGGCCACTACAAAAAGACCTGACACAAACATTTTTGCACATACAGGTAAGTTCTCTTTGGGATATAAGTCCAGTAGTAACACTGCTGGATCAAAGGGTATGCACAGTTTGATAACAACACCTTTCTTCTGAAACTGCCACAGTCAGGAGTCAGGTCCTCCTCATTTTATATCATAAGCCTAGTTCTAATTGGTCTCCCTCCCTCAACTCTCTCCTTTCTTCAGTCCATTCTTTACTCAACTACCAAATAGATCTTTTTAGGAAACAGGTCTGACCATTCCACCCTTCTATTCAATAAACTACAATAGTTTCTTACTATTTCCAGAATCAAATGTAAAATCTTGTTTGATTTTTAAACTTTTTATAACTTAGCTCTTTCTGTTTTTTGAGTCTTTTAATACTTTGCTCCTTTCCATGTATGCAGTGTACCAGTTACTAGAACTTCTTGCTGTTTCAGGCACAAGGTAACACAATGGTCAGCTCTGTCTTTTCACTGGCTGTCTCCCATGCTGGAAATTCTCTCTCATTTTACCTTTACCTCATGGATTTTCTGGTTTCCTACAAGTCTCATATACAAGCACATCTTCAGCAAGAAGCTTTTCCCCCATTCTTTTTAATGCTAGCACTTTCCCTTTGAGATTGCCTTCTATTTACTGTACATCTGTCTGGTATGTGCAGGGTTGTTTATATATTGTCTCCCCAGTTTACAATCTGTGCTCTTTCACGTGGGATTGTTGTTTTCTTTCTTTGTATCCCTGTTACTTAGCATAATGCCTGGCACATATTAAGTGCTTAATAGATGTGTTTTTTCTATTTGACTGTCAGCCACTTGTCAATTCAGTTACATTGCTATGTGTTCGACTCCTTTCTTGAAGCTATTTGCCTAGTATTATATTTTTAAAAGTTTTTTTTCTATACCTAAGTCAGAGAAGAAAAATGCCTCCTTTCCATTCTAATGGTGGCTAGAGATTTTATTTTAAATAATAGAGGTAATTAAAATGAATTTTTAATTGTAACAAAGGATAGTTATTTAGGCTTAAATTCCACTTAAGCAGAAATTTCAGGGGGAAAAAAATGTTTGCTGATTTGATTGAAATTGCTTACACAAACAGCTCAGTTTATTACAATAGTCAATCTGGGAGCTCTATGTAGAAATAGCTTTTGTCCCAAGAAAAGTAAAACACAAGGGAAGAGAAAGAATAGACAGGTTTTATGGATGGCCTTTCAGAAACTCTTATCAGATTGCCATTGGACCTATTTTAAATCTCATGGGTCCTGAAAATATCAGACCATATTTCCCTCCCAAAGCTCCTCTAGGAAAAAGATAGATCATAAAGGAAATAATTCTTGAATTGATGAAATCATAAGAGTAGGGTGAATAGGCAAATAGAATCAATGACAGCAAAAAGCTATTTAATGATGGATAAAAATTAATATTTTATCTTTAATGAAAACATTGAGATATATAATAAGAAAATTCCCTGACATTTGTATGGCATTTCAAGGATCTGTAAAACATTTTATTCTCAATTCACAATTTTTAAACACATTTAGATCTCACAATAAGCCTGTGGGGTAAGCACTCTAAAATATTATTAATTCATGTTAGAGATGAAGAAGTTTAGATTCAGGGATGTTAAATGACTTTCCCACAGTAACAAAATATAGTACCATGTGTAATGGAAGATACATGAAATTAATCTTTCCTCAATGAGTTTTTAATATTTTTGGAGAAATAAGTCCAATTTGGTTCTAGAGTTGTATCTAAATCTTCATAACTCCATTTGGATTTTCTTGGCAAAAATATTGGAGTGATTTACCATTTCCTTCTCCAGCTCATTTTTTTACAGATGAGGAAATTGATCCAAATATGGCTAAATTACTTGACCAGAGTCACAACACTAGTAAAGTGTCTGAGGTCAAATTTGATCATAGGAAAATGAGTCTTCCTGTTTTTAAGCATGACATTCTATCCACTGTGCCATCTAGCTGCCCTATGTCTCAACTAGACATCTACTTTCTAGTGAAGAAAAACCCTTATTTCTTATATAGCAGAGGTATCCTGATAAATGGAGGAGAAAAGCACATCATATTTTTAAGATTAATATACATCATTTATACTGTTGTGATGCTTGGCAATCAACAAAACTATAAATCAAGCTCTGGTTTGTAGCATTTGTTGATTTCTAGTGTATAAATGCTTTCCCTGAAAATTTAACAACTGGTTCTTGAAATTGATTTGAGCTAACACCAGCATTCTCTTGTAGATTAGACTCACGATCAATAAAAATTCTGTAATATAGTAAGAATTAGTATTTAAGAATCCATCAAATCAGCAAATGTGAAAATTTGTAAAGTCACCTCTAATCCGACTGACTTGTAAGTGATCATAAACTTGTAAACTTCCTGTTCAATGCCCATATCCTTAAGATCCTATAGACTAGCATATACAAAAATGAAAGTCCCATTTGGAAAATTCCATAAAGTATACTTGTATCCTGGACAAGACACCATATGTATTAAGATTCTCCCAGGGTCTTCTTTCTCTCTTCTACTTTCATTAGCTTAAGCTTCCTCTAGCTGTAATTCCTTTAAAATAACTAGACACTCAATCTCATTAAACTATTTAACAATTAATTTACTTTTCCAAAGAAATATTGACTACAAAGATATAGAAAAACAAATGTAGCAACATTTCCCACAATACCTGTGACATTCTCAGTCCTTCACTGCCTCAGTATCTGGGGGCAATAGGATCAGTTTAGTTTATTTCCTCCATAGCATAGTAAATCAATAATAATTTAATAAGTAACTACTATGTGTCAAGAATCATCAGTTTCAGGACTTATAAATGCCTTTGCCAAGAACAATGACCAATGAGAAACTTGAAAGAAAAACAGGAGTGAAAAACAACAGTTAAATGTATGATAAGAAAAGGAGATAGATGGTCACATGGCAAGTTCAAGGAACAACAGTTGCAGAGTCTGTTTTATTGGCATTCTTGTGATAGCAGGAGAAGGGATGGAAGACTTCAAGTCCTTTGAGTTAACTAATGTGAGGACATGGATGAGGTTAGCACAGGTGGACAAGAATCAGGATTTTGATCATTGTTACTGGAGAGAACAATCAAATAAATAGCATTATAGATTCTCTACTAGTATAGTTTTGCTGTCTATTTCTTCTTGCAACTTTCCTAACTTCTCCTCTAGGAATATGGATGCTATATCACTTGATGCTAAATATGTTTATTTCTGATATTACTTCATTATCTATGGTACCCTTTAACAAGATGTTGCTTTCTTTCTTATTTCATTTAAATAGTTCTATTATTTATTTTTGCTTGATCTGAGATTCTGAAATCAGGATTGCTACCCCTGCCTTTTTTTTTTTTTTACTTCAGCTAAAGCATAATAGATTTTGCTTCAGCCTTTTACCTTTACTTTATATGTATCTCTCTACTTCAGATGTATTTTTTATAAACAACATATTGTAGGATTTGGGCTTTTAATCCAGTTTGCTATTTGCTTCCATTTTCTGGAAGACTTCATCTCATCCACATTCACAATTAAAATTCCTAAATTTGTATTTCCTGCCATCCTATTTTTCCCAAGCAGTACTTTTATCTTTCCTTTATTCCTTTCTATCTTCACCAATGTTTTGCTTCTGACTACCATGTCAGTGAATGTGTCCTCCCCTTTTCAGCCCTCCCCTTTCTTATCCTTTTCCCTTCTACTTATCTTTGCTCTGCTAAGAGCCTTTCCCTTTCCTTTCCCTTTGCCTTCCTACTTCCCTATAGGGTGAGACAAGTGTCTATATCAAATTAAATTTGTCTGATATTCCCTCTTTGGACCAAATCTGATGATGTTAGTTGTTCAAACGAGGCTCATTTCTCTCCTTTTTTTCCCCTCAACTGTAACATGTCTTTTTTGCCTCTTCATGTAATATAATTTATTCCATTTTAACTTCCCTTTCCTCTTTTTCCAGTACAATCTCTTTTTCACCATTAGTTTTTTTTTAAGTCATCACAATAAAGTCTTATCATACCTACATCTCTAAGTATACCTATAACAAAAATATAGTTCTTAAGTGTTACACATATCTTTCCATCCAGTGGAAAATATTAAAATGTTTTAAATTTTAAAAAGCAATTTTTCTTCTCTTTTTACTTTCTTATGCTTCTCAAGTTATATTTTTGAAGATCAAATTTCAGCTGTTTTTTTCATAAAAAATAATCAAAAGTCCCCTTATTTCATTAAATGACCATCTTTTCCCCTGAAAGATAACACTTAGTTTTGTTGGATAATTGATTCTTGGCTCCATTTCAAGCTCCTTTGTCTTCTAGAATGTCATATTCCAGGTCTTTTGATTCTTTAATGTGAAAGCTGGTAGGTCCTACGTAATCCTGATTGTGGTAGCTCAATATTTGAATTGTTTCTTTTTGACTACTTGCAGTATTTTCTCCTTCATCTGGCGATTCTGAAATTTAGATACAAATTTTAGGTACAATTCATTGCATTTTGGGGTCTTTTTCAGGAGGTGATTGGTTAATTATTTTAATGGCTATTTTACCCTTTGGTTTTAGGATATCAGGGCAGCGTTCCTTGATAATTTCTTAAAAGATGCTGTCTAAGTTCTTTTTTTATTTCATCATGTCTTTCAGCTATTTCAATAATTCTTAGATTGTCTCTTCGGGTTCTATTTTCCAAATCAGATTTTTTTTTTTCCAATAATTTTCTTTTTCTTTCTTCTTCTTTTTTTTTTTTTTTTTTTGTTTGGTTTGATAGATTTTTGAAGTTGCATTGATTCACTCATTTCCATTTGTTCAATTCTAATTTTTAGTGAATTTTTTTCTTTAATTGGCTTTTTTTGCCTCCTTTTGCATTTGGCCAATTGAACTTTTAAATGAGTTGTTTTGTTCACTGAATTCCCCCTCCCCCCACCCCGCCCAATTCATAAATTATATTTTTCAGGGAGTTGTTTTCTTTCACCAAATTTATCTTTTCATACATCCATTTCACCAAATCTATCTTTAGAGTTTCTTTGCCAAACTCTACTTCAAAACTCTCATTTCCTTTCTTAATTTTTCTTCAAACTATCTTCCCAGTTGAGGGAAAGAAAGAAAAGGAAATGAGTATTGTTTCAACCTTAATCCCATCAGATTTGGCTCAAAGTGAGAATATCAGACATTTAATTTGATATAAAAACTTGTCTCACCCTATAGGGGAGTATGAGGATAAAGGGGAAGGAAAGGATAAGAGTCTTAGCAGGGAGAAGAGAAGTAGAATGGTAAAGGGCTGAACGAGGGGGAGGGGCTTAAAAAGGGAGGCAGATTGAAGGAGTTGGTTGTTAGAAGCAAAGCATTTATAAACATGGAAAGGGATAAAGAAAAGATAAAAGTATAACTTGGAGAAAATAGGATGGCAGGAAATACAAAGTTAGTAGTTTTAATTGTGAATGTGAATGGGTTGAACTCTTCCAGAAAATGAAAGCAGATAGCAGACTGGATTAAAACACTCTTTGAATTCTTCCAAGAGAGCTTTTTGAGTTGAAGACCAACTCATATCACCCTTTGAGACTTGATCTAGAATTGTTTTGCTTTTAGTGTCCTCAGGGTTTGAGGTCTGTTTTTCCCTGTCTCCATAATACCTAAACTATTTTTTTGCAGGGCAGCTAAGTGGTGCAGCGGGTAGAGCACCAGCCCTGAAGTCAGGAGGACCTGAGTTTAAATCTGGTCGCAGACACTTAACACTTCCTAGCTATGTGACCCTAGGTAAGTCACTTAACCCCAATTGTCTTAGCAAAAACAAACAACAACTATTTTCTGCTCATTTTTAAAGGTTGAGATTTGCTCCTAGGGAAAAGGGGAGATTGTCCCAAGCTTTTTCTATGGGACAATAGGGATTTTATGCTGCCCTGGGGCTGATGCTGCTGGTTTCCTTTCTGTGCTGTGTGCATTCAAATCTCACTTGTTTTACTGGGATTCGGGGGCTCACTATTTGACTTCTGTAATTATATTGGAGGTCTCACAGCTAGTTTACTATCCATTGACTTCTGAAAAAGGACAGTAGCCAACATTGTTGTATTTTGGTTAAGATCCTCCCACAAGTTTCCTTTTACAGGGCCTTTCTGTCCTGTGTCTCCCTGAACTGTGCCTACTCCAGGCACTGTTCTCCCTTGACTGATGGAGACAGACTTTTCCTGAAATCCTTCCAAGATATCTTCACTGGAAATATTGCACTCCATATATTTGTGGGTTCTGTTCCTCCAAAATCCATTCACAGGCTTGATTCTGAGGGAAGCCAGGAAGAGCTTGATTTCTTATAAATTAGAGTCAATTCTCTATATATTTTGAAAATGGGGCCTTTATCAGAATCTTTAACTGTAAAAATGTTTTCCCAGTTTATTGCTTCCCTTCTAATCTTGTTTGCATTAGTTTTGTTTGTACAAAAGCTTTGTAACTTGAAATAATCAAAAATTTCTATTTTGTGATCAATAATGACCTCTATTTCTTCTTTGGTCACAAAATCCTTTCTCCTCTACAAGTCTAAAAGGTAATCTATCCTATGGTTCTCTAATTTATTTATAATCTTGTTCTTTATGCCTAAATCATGAACACATTTTGATATTGTCTTGGTGTACAGTGTTAAGTGTGGGTCCATGCCTAGTTTCTGCCATACTCATTTCAAGGTTTCCCAGCAGTTTTTGTCAAATAGTGAATTCTTATCCCAAAAGTTGGGATCTTTGAATTTGTCAAACACTAGATTGCTATAGTTATTGCAAGTCCATCAATTCTTTACCAGATTATGCATAGCATATACATTCCTTTGTGACTCCTTTGTACTTATCTTGGATTAATTTGTTCCTGAGAAGAGCTGAGTCAATCATAGTCATTACACAATGATGCTGATCCTGTGTACAGTGTTTTCTTGGTTCTGCCCATTTCACTTTGCACAGTCTTTCCAAGTTTTTCTGAAATTTGATCATTTTTTATCAAATAATAGTATTTCGTTATATTTATATAGCACAGCTAGTTTATTCATTCCCCAATTGATGGGCATCCTATCAATTTTAATTACTTGGTCACCATAAAAAGAAATGGTATAAGTATTTCTGGATTTGTTGATCTTTTTCCCTTTTTATAACTCTTTGGGATACAGATCTAATAGATATTTTGGTGTATAAACAGACCTTTGTTAGCATAAAGGGTATACACAGTTTGATTGTCTTCTGGGCATAGCTTCAAATTAGTCTCTAGAATGGTTAGATCAGTTTATTACTCCACCAACAGTGCCTTAGTTTATCCATATCCTCTCCAATATTTATCACTTTCCTTTTTTTGTTATATTGCCAAATCCTGTAGGTATGAAATAATATCTTAGAATTGCTTTCATTTGAATTTCTCATCTATTTTTTCATCATCTATTTTATATTTTGTAATGTTCCTTATCTCTTCTTTGTCCATGGATTTTTCATTTTCCCATAGTTTTGATAAGTAGACTATTCTTCTAATATTCTTACATTCTTCTATAAATAAGATTCCTTATGCTTCTAATTTGCGTATGGCGTCACCTTTTATATCTAGATCGTGCACTTTTTTGAATTTACCTTGGTATTTAGTCTAAGATGTTGATTTATATCTAATTTCTATCCTTTTGCTTACCAGTTTTCCCATAAGTTTTTGGCAAATAGTGAGTTCTTTTCTAAAAAGCTGGGGTCTTTGGATTTATCAAATAGTGTCTTCTACATCTTGTCTATTCCCCTGATCCACCACTCTATTTCTTAGCCAGTACTAAATAGAGTGAATGATTATTGCTTTATAATATAATTTGACATCTGGTATTGTTAAGCCACCTTCCTATGTATTTTTTCCTATTAATTTCCTTTTTATTTTTGACCTTTTGTTCTTCCAGATGAATATTTTTATCATTTTTTCCTAGCTCTTTCAAACATTTTTTAGTACTGTGATTGGTATGACATTGGATAAGTATATTAATATATTCAGAATTGAATTTGTTATATTGGGTTAGCCTACTCATGAGCAATTGATATTTTTCCAATTGCTTAGATTTGAGCTTATTTGTGTGAAGCATGTTTTGTGATTGTGTTCATATAGTCCCCATTTTTCTCTTGGCAGGGAGACTCCCAAATATTTTATATTGTTCACAATTATCTTAAATGTAATGCCTTTTTTATTAATTGCTGTTGAGCTTTGTTGCTCATATAAAGAAATAGTGACAGTTTATGTGGGTTTACTTTATATGCTGCAACATCACTAACATTTTAAATTATTTTTAAAAAATTAGCTAATCTTCTAGGGTCTTCTAATTACAGCATCATATCATCTGCAAAGAGTGATAATTTTATTTTCTCATTGCTTATTCTAAATGCTTTAATTTATTTTTCTTTTTTTTATTGCAAAAGCCAACATTTTATTGCTATATTGAATAAGATAGAAATCCTTGCTTCACCCCAATTTATTGAGAAGGTTTCTTGCTTATCCCCATTAGAGATAATGCTTGCTGATGATTTTTACATTAATAATGCAACTTAGCTTTTAAGGAACAGTATCTCTATTCCTACACTCTCAATGTTTTTAATAGGAATTGGTGCTGTATTATGTCAAAAGCTTTTTCTGTAACTATTCAGATAATCTTTTGATTTTTGTTGATTTTCTTATTAATGTAGTCAACTGTGTTTTGGTTTTCCTAATACTGAACCAGCCTTCCATTTCTGATACAGAATTTTGCTTTAATCACCTTGAAAATATTTTGTTCCTTTTTTTTTTTTTTTTTTTTTTTTTGCATTAATATGTATTGTGGAAGTTGATCTGTTATTTACTTTCTGTTTTATCTCTTTTTGTTTTAGGTATCAGCTTCATATTTATGCCATAAAGAGTTGTATGACTTCTTCGTCACCTATTTTTCCAAAGTTTTTAAAATATTGGAATTAATTGTTTTTTAAATGTTTGGTAGAATTCACTTGTGAACTCAACTATCCCTGAGAATTTTTTTCCTGGGGAGTTCATTAATGAAGTGTTTATATTATTTTTTTTAAGATGGAGTTATTAGGTTCTGATAAAGGCCTCATTTCCAAAATATATAGAGAATTAACTCTAATTTATAAAAAATCAAGCCATTCTCCAATTGAAAAATGGTCAAAGGATATGAACAGACAATTCTCAGATGAAGAAATTGAAACTATTTCTAGTCATGAAAAGATGCTCCAAGTCATTATTAATCAGAGAAATGCAAATTAAGACAACTCTAAGATAGCACTACACACCTGTCAGATTGGCTAAGATGACAGGAAAAAATAATGATGATTGTTGGAGGGGATGCGGGAAAACTGGGACATTGATGCATTGTTGGTGGAGTTGTGAATGAATCCAACCATTTTGGAGAGTAGTTTGGAACTATGCTCAAAAAGTTATCCAACTGTGCATACCCTTTGATCCAGCAGTGTTACTACTGGGATTATATCCCAAAGAGATTATAAAGAAGGGAAAGGGACCTGTATGTGCACGAATGTTTGTGGCAGCTCTTTTCGTAGTGGCTAAAAACTGGAAACTGAATGGATGTCCATCAGTTGGAGAATGGCTGAATAAATTGTGGTATATGAATATTATGGAATGTTACTGTTCTGTAAGAAATGACCAACAGGATAATTTCAGAAAGGCCTGGAGAGACTTACATGAACTGATGCTGAGTGAAATGAGCAGGACCAGGAGATCATTATATACTTCAACAACAATACTATATGATGACCAGTTCTGATGGACCAGGCCATCCTCAGCAACGAGATCAACCAAATCATTCTAATGGAGCAGTAATGAAGTGAACCAGCTATGCCCAGAAAAAGAACTCTGGGAGATGACTAAAAACCATTACATTGAATTCCCAATCCCTATATTTATGCACACCTGCATTTTTGATTTCCTTCACAAGCTAATTGTACAATATTTCAGAGTCTGATTCTTTTTGTACAGCAAAATAATGTTTTGGTCATGTATACTTATTGTGTATCTAATTTATATTTTAATATATTTAACATCTACTGGTCATCCTGCCATCTAGGGGAGGGGTTGGGGGGGTAAGAGGTGAAAAATTGGAACAAGAGGTTTGGCAATTGTTAATGCTGTAAAGTTACCCATGTATATATCCTGTAAATAAAAGGCTATTAAATTTAAAAAAAAAAAAAAAAAAGAATCTTATCGACCTTGAGTCCAGGAACTGTTTGACTTTTGTCTTTATGATTGGTGCATACCACTATAGCTGAAACATACTTATTGATTTATTCTTTGTATAAAATAGATGTTTAATAAGTGCTGGGAGATTTATTGATTGAGAGAATGGCTTTGATCATCAAAGTGATATTTGAAACTACATAACATTACGTGAAATTTGTATAGCATGGACTGATAATTCAGTGAATTTTCAAATATCATTTTAAATAGTTATCATTGGATTATATATCACACCATATTATTATGATGTTCATAATTATAAAAACATAAAATTATCATTTCAATTAATTATCATTGGAGCATTTGTGGATTTTCATTAAACTGAGTCTGCACAGCATTTACCAATTAAAAAAAAAAAAAGATGGAGTTATTTATGCATTCTGTTAATGTAGGTAACATTTTTTTTTTTTTGGTAAATATTCATCAGTTTTGCTTCTATTGTCACATTTATTTATATGTAATTGGGCAAAATGTTTTCTAACAATTACTTTAATTTCTTCTTCATTGGTAGTGATTTCATCCTTTTTAGTTTTGATACAGAATATTTGTTTTCCTTTTTAAAAAAAAATCAAATTGACCAATAAATTATCCATCTTGTTTTTTTGTTTTCCCATAAAACCAGTCTTTTGGTTTATTTATTAGTTCATTAAAAAAAAACAACTTTAAATCTTATTAATCTTATTTTTGTTTTGAGGATTTCCAATTTGGTGCTCAATTATAGATTTTTAATATCCAAATTAATTAATCTGTTCTTTTATCATTTTATTGATGTTGAAATTTAGAGAAATAAATTTCCGCCATTTACTGCTTTGGCTACATTACATAACTTTTGCTGTGTTGTCTCATTGTTTTTTTCTTTACTGAAATTATTAATTTTCCCTATGATTTGAACTTTGATTCATTTATGCTTAAAAATTGGCCTCTTTAGTTTTCAATTAATTGTTAATCTATTTTTCTACTTCCTGTTGTTGAGTGTAATTTTATTTCATTATGATCCCAGAAGAATACATTTAATAATTGTCTTTCTACATTTGATTTTGAGGTTTTTGTGCCCTATTACATGACCTTTATATTCTTTTCTACTCTCAGGTTTTTCCATAAGTCTGTCTTATCTAACTTTTCTAATATTGTATTTAACTCCTTAGTTTTTTCTTTTATTTTCTTATTTGTATTTGTCAAGTTCTGAGATGGAGCATTTGAAGTCTCCCATTGAAGCAGGACTATTTTCTATTTCCTTATAAGAAGAAATAGAAAATAGTTTTGTTTGACTGGGCAACAAAACTCTTTTTTCCTTTAAGAATTTGGATGTTATATTTGGTGTATATATATATATATATATATATATATATATATATTATATTGATATTGCTTCATTGGTACTATTTAGGAAGATGCATTTTCCTTTCTTATTTAGACCTAGTTTTACTTTTGCTTTGTCCAAGATAAGGATTGCTACCCTTTTATTTTCTTCAGTTGAAGCATAATCTATTGTGATCAATCCTTTATCTTACTTTGCATTTGTGTCTCTCTGCTTCAAATGTGTTTCTTATAAACAACATATTGTAGGATTTTGTTTTTTGATCCCTTCTGCCACCTGCTTTCTTTTTTATGGGAGAATTCTTTCCATTCACATTTACAGTCATTATCACTATCTGTATATTTTCTTCCATCCTATTCTTTCTAATTGTCCTCTATTTTTTTTCCTTTTACCCTTTTCCTGCTCCATAATATTTTGCTTTTCCCATCTCCTGATCTCTGTTTTCTACCAGCTCTTACTCCTCCTTTCCTCAATCTCATATTTCTCTGTCTGGTAAAATGGCTTTCTATATTGAAGTGATTATAGACATTATTACCTTTTTGAGCCAAAATAAATGAAAGCAAGGTTTGTTGCCCACCCTCCCATTTTCTCTTCCCATTTTCATGCCTCTTCAAATAATTTACACCATTCTATTTCTCTCTTATTTCTGTATGCAATGCATTCCTCTTTTTCATTGATTAGCTTTATTTTTGTATTATTCCCTCAAATTCACTTTATTCCCATATTGTCTATGTATAATCCTTATAGTTGCACTATTTATTTAGTGATACACTTATTAAGAATTACAAGTATCACTGCATTTTGCAAAAAATATAAACATTTAACTCATTAGAATCCCTTGTTCTCTACCCTTGCCCCCCCCCCCACCTTTTTTTTTAAACCTATTTAAAATTGTCTTGGATGTTGATATTAAAGATAAAATTTTTTATTTAATTCTGGTCTTCTCTTTATGAAAGCTTGAAATCTTATTTTATTGAATTACCATTTCCCCCCTTGAAGTATGCTTGATTTCACTGGGTAGGTGATCCTTCATTATATTCCTAGGTCCTTTGTCTTTCCATCTATCATGTTCCATGACCTCTTGTCCTCTAATGTTACTGCTGTCAGTAATGTGTCCTGATTGTTCCTATCCAATATTGGAATCATTTCTTTTTGGTCATTTTTAGCATTTTTTCTTAAATGGATGAAGTTCTGGAATTTGGCTATTATATTCCGTGGAGTTTTTATTTTGGGATCTCTTTCCTGAGGTGATTGGTGAACTTTTTTAATGCTTATCTTATCTTAGTTCAAGAACTTCAAGATAGTTGCTAATTCTAATTGGTAAGGAATTATTTTCCTTAGAGAACTTTTGTACTGATATTACCCAATTCTGCTTTATAAGCAGATTTATAGACAGAAATTATGGAATTTCTTTAGTGAATTTTTTGTTCTTTTACCATTAGGTCAATTCATTTTTAAGACTTTTTATTTCAGTGTTTTTGTGCTCTTTGCCAAAGTGCTAATTATTTTTTCATAACTTTCTTGCATCACTCTTATTTGTTTTCTCATTTTTTCCTTTAAAACTTTTATCTATCTTTAAAAAAAAAATCCTTTCAATAATTCTTTTTGGGATTATGAACAATTAACATTTTTCTTTGAGGCTTTGTTTGGTTATACTTTGGGGTGTGTATGTGTGTGTGTGTGTTTGTGTGTGTGTGTGAGAGAGAGAGAGAGATAGATAGAGACTGAGACACACACACACACACACACACAGAGAGAGAGAGAGAGAGAGAGAGAGAGAGAGATATTGCTGTCTTCTGAGTCTATGTACTGGTGTTCCCTGCCACTGTGAGAGCATTTTATGATCGAATTCTTTTTGTTGTTGTTGTTTGTTCATTTTTTCTAGCCCATTTCTTGACTTTTATGTTAAAGTTGGACTGCTCAGTTGGGCCTAGGGAAGCATTATCTCAGGCTTTATGCTTTTTTGTGTTATTTTCAGAACTCATGGAGTTCTACAAGTTTTTGGTGTTTTGATATATAGAGAGATGTCACTGCTCTCCTTGTCTGTATTTGTCTTTTCTCAGGAAGGTACCTTTTTTCATGCCACAAGCACCAGCACTTATCTTCCTTGCTGTGTTCAGGTCCCCCATTCTCCTTACACTGTAAGTGCTAAGACTCCTCTTGGCTCTGGAATTATGACCAGGGTCCGTGTTCCCTTGAGAATGAGAACAAGAACTTATTTTGCCTTAGAACTGTGATTTATAACTGATTATGGGTAATCAAGTTGTCAATCAGCATCAACTGTATCCAGTGCCAGCAATGGGTCCTCTATAATCTTTTTCTGACTGGCTGTCTAATCTACTTATTATCTGTGGGCTGAGAGCTCCTAAAATTGCTTTGTTCACAGTTATTATTGCCATATATATGTGCACTCAACCAGATGTAAGAGATGTCTCTTGCCAATGTAGTGGCATGTTTAAACTGAAAAAACAAAGTCTCATCTTGAACTTCTGTTAAGTATGGGAGTCTAAAATGTGTTTTGTAAAGTTATTTTAAGTTATTTTGGAGAGGAATATTGAGAGAGTTTAAGTGGTTTGTTCCCTCTAATCCTCCATCGTTGCTAAAGGACATTCTTTAAGAAAGCACTTAGTACCAATATCTGAACTCCAAATTATAGATCCATACTATGTCAGTTGTGAATTATAATTCAGAAATGTCTTTTTTTTTTTTTTGTTTTTTGTTTTTTTTTTTTACAAATGCACATTTCATCACAACAGGAAAAGAAAAAGTCTTGAGTTCAAGTTTTGCTTCAGTTACTTCCTAGGTAAATTACTCTGCGAAAATTTTCTTCCCAGCTTCATTTTCCTTTATGCACAACTTGGACATATTTTCTTCTAAGGTCCATTCCAATTCCACATTTATGATCCTATTAATCTATATGTTTTTTCTTGCGCATATAATATATTTGGGAGATACTTGTCTTTTATAATATATTTATTTAAGCTCTAGAAAACTTTTAGTACTTATTGAGGCATACCATTATTATTGTTCTTAAAGTTTTATCTAGAGCTAAGATAATTGAATTTATACTGTTCGTCCTACTTTTGGGCTTTCACAGACCATTCAAAAATATTATTTGTTTTCCACATTTGTACCTTGAATAATTGAGGACATTTATCTTGCCTATTTAAAATCTTCTCTTCTTCAGACTAAGGTTCTCTAAGTGCTTTAACCATTTATCATATGGCATGAATTTCAGGCACTGGGGTGTAATGGGCTGAGGTTTGAGTTGATGCACTGAGGTCCCAAGTACGTGAGGCTAAATAGTAATTGGACTATACCCTATTAATATACATGATTGGATAAAGAATGGTCCCTGCCCACTCTCTGTGCAAGTCCTGATGTGTTGCATAGGAAATGACGATTTTGGTGGGTGGAGGCAGAGAGAGAGACAGGAAGAGAAGCTGGGGGAGATTGAGCCTGGGTTCGATACTCCTAGCTGCTGGTTGTGTGGCTGCTGGTCTAGCTAGCTTCTTGACTCAGCTACACACATTGCTATTGCCCATTCTCTTCCACCTCCAATCTTTCTTCACTGAGAATAAAGACTGACGATTTTCCCCTAACCTGAATTCCTGACTCCGGCTGATTTTAAAATACGTGGTCTTCTCATTTGGTGCCCAATGGTGGGATCCAAGGACTGAAGAAGTCTCCAGTGACCAGGAACATGGGTGAGTATTGTTAGTAGACAAACAGGGAACTTATTTTCTTAAAAACTAAAGCAGTATTCTTTTTTTGGCTAAAATGGGACAAATGCTAGCTAAAGACTCTCCATCCCTGCCCCCAACCCCTTCAACCCCTTCAACCCCACCCATAGGTGGTGCTATAGAAAGCATGCTTAAGCTGATAGAAGGACAAGGGCTACTTATAACTTGGGAACAGGTAGCTAGACTTCTGGGTACATTAAACTGCATCTCCCCTTGCTTCATAGAGCAGGAGCAGATCTCTCGAGATAACTGGTCCCTGGTTGGACAAAAGAGGTCCGCATTCAATTCCCATCAAGGCATTCTATTTATACAGTATAATTCAGTTAACACTAAGAAACCCTATCCCTAGAAGAAAGAAAAAAGTTGCTTCTCCAGAGTAGCCAAATAGGGAAGCCTGATATTAAGGAGGAAGACAATGAAGAGATTAATGACCATACCCCCACAGGATATGGAGACTTAAGTGAGCAAGGGTGTGGTGACTTTCCACCTCAGGAGGCAGCTTCAGCCCCACCTCAGGAGCAAGTGATTGACTCTCCTCTATCAACTCCACCCTCCGGGATGGAGGGAGGAGGTATGGGGGTGGGCAGTGACAGCACCAGCACCTCCCCCTCAGCATCCAGTCAATCCTATGTCTAGATTACAACAGGGCTTAATGAAGGCCAAAGAAAAGGGTGTAGATGTCACAGAGCTCCAAATGCATATTTTCCCTGTAATTTCCCAGTTTAATTCCTCAGGTCAAGAAAGTCAAAGATACACTCCTTTTAACATAGAAATCCTCAAAGACCTGAAAAAGGCTTGCATTCTTTATGGGGCTACATCAGCTTATGTTAAGATGCTATTACAGAATTTGGCTTTTGAAATCTTGACTCCTAATGATTGGAAATCTATAGCAAGGGTATGCCTAGAACCTGGACAAAATTACATGTGACTTTCTGAATATAGCGAGCTCTATGGGATACAAGCCCAACAAAATAGTTAAAATGCAGTTCATGCTGCAATAACCTATGACCTACTAACAGGTATAGGTCCCTATGCAGATGTCATAGTACAAATTAATTATTCAGTAGCAGCATATGAGCAAATTGCTGCTAATGATATCAAAGCGTGGGCTTCGATTCACAATAAAAATGACAAAGGTGAGGCCTTCACAAAAATAACACAAGGGCCAGATGAACCCTTTGCTGACTTTGTGGGACTTGGCAGACTGCTATCACAAGAACTAATGGGGAAAATGCATCAACAGATGTTTTAATAAGGCAACTTGCTAAGGAAAATGCTAATGAGGTGTGCAGAAGAATTATATTAGGACTGCACAAGGATGCTCCTTTAGAGGAGTTCATAAGACGCTGTGCCACAGTGGGCACAAATGCCTTTTATAGCCAGACTATGATGCAGACTTCCCAAGATCCCAACATGGGGTAGACAGGGTCCCTTCTGGCAAGGGACTTCTAGAGAGACACATCAATGCTTTCAGTATGGAAAAGTAGGGCATCTGAAAGCTCAATGTTGGTATAGAGACAGAGTGAGAAAACAGGGTGGGAGAACAAGACCCAGTACCCCATGTCCAAAATGCAGCAGAGGCTTCCATTGGGCCTCAGAATGTAGACAGGTTCAGGGAAACGGGATGAGGGGCCCAGCCCCAAGGCCCCAGGCAAAAAACACTTGGGGCATGATGGCAGCCAATGGTGCACCCAGAGAGTGCCTAGACGGCCAATACCCCAATATGATCAATCAGCCAGGAAGCCATATGATGGGAGAAAGGGATTATACAATCAACCAGCCAGGAAGCAACCTGATGGGAGAAAGGGATTACAATTAGGGAGAATAGAGTTGTATGCAGCTGAGACAACTGAGATACCTCCTGGAGAGGTGAAATCTGTTCCTCTCCAGCCTATGGATTCCTTGCCTCCAGGCACAGTAGGCTTGACCATTTTACCTCCTGAGAGTACGTACAAAACAGTGTCCATCTATACACTGATGTGGAAAACTGGGGAATGTGTAGATAATATCCCAGTCACCAATACAGGCAGACAATGTGTGACTTATCACCCAGGAGAAATAGTAGCATCAGGTTTGCTCATACAGAATCTAATAGCAACCTGGTGATAGTCACCAGATTCTGATTCCAGATAACAAAATCTAGCAATATACTGGACAGCAGCTGTAACAACTGACACCTATGCTCATGATCTATAAATGGCCTTCCATTGGAAGGATTGGTAGACACTGGTGCAGATCGGACAGTCATTAGAGGCACCAGTTGGCCCAGTCACTGGCCAAAGATTAAAGCAGACACCTACATTTCTGGCGTAGGAGGATCAATAGCAGCTAAAGTTAGTGCTGCCCCTATGAGATGGACTTTTGAAGGTAAAACACGAGTTTTTACTCCTTTATAGTTGAAAAAATCCCCATCAATCTGTGGGGAAGAGACGTTTTACAGCAATTAGAGTTAAAAATGAGTACTTCAGTTTTTTAAGCAGGGCTGCTGTTAAAGACCTGCCAACACTTCACCTGTTCCTATCCAATGGAAAACTGATACACCAGTGTGGATAGAACAGTGGCCCTTAGGTAACAATAAAATTCAGGCCTTATTAGATATAGTACAGGAGCAGCTTGACCAAGGACACTTAAAACCTTCTCTAAGTCCTTGGAATTCCCAGTGTTTGTTGTTAAAAAGAAATCTGGAAAATGAAGGATGTTAACAGATTTAAGAAAGGTGAATGAACAGATGGAAACTATGGGAGCTCTTCAGCCTGGACTTCCATCTCCTACTCAATTGCCTAGAGAATGGCCTCTTTGGGTCATAGATAGTAAGGATTGTTTCTATTCTATCCCTCTGGATAAGGAGGATATGAAAAGATTTGCCTTTTCAGTGCCCAGCGTTAACTTAGCTGAGCCTTATAAAAGATATGAATGGACAGTTTTGCCACAGGGAATGAAAAACAGCCCTACTATGTGTCAAATGTATGTTGCTGCTGCTCTTGCTCCAGTAAGAAAAGCATTCCCAAAAATTATGCTATTACAATTATATGGATGATATATTGGGATGCAACCTGAGGAACAAATGTTAGAAGCATGTCTATAAAAGACCATAGAAACACTAAGGAATTACAAATTATACATAGCACCAGAAAAAATTCAAAGACATGCCCCTTTTCAATATTTAGGATATGAAGTATACCCTAAGGTGCTTATAATTCAAAAACTGTCCTTAAGAACAGAGAAGCTAAACACATTGAATGATTTTCAGAAATTGATAGGAAATATCCAATGGATGCGACCAGTGTTAGGTTTGACTACCTATCAGTTACAACCGTTATATGACATTTTAAGGGGAGACAGTACTTGAAATTCACCATGCCAGCTTACAAAAGAAGCTCAAGAGGCTTTGAGAGAAGTTGAACTGGCTTTATCCAATGTGGTTGAAAGAGTCACTCAAAAACCCTTGGAAATATCAGTTTTTGCCACACAAGAGGCACCCACAGCAGTCCTCCATCAAGGAGACAATGTGATAGAGTAGGTGAACCTCCCGGCACAACCAGAACAAAGCCTTACTCCTTACCCAGTGCTTGTGGCTAGAATTTTATTAAAGGCCATTAAGCAAGCAGTGCAATTATCTGGGACAAGACCTGACAAGATATATACCTTTTATACCAATACACAAATTAATGTGTGTTATGAGACCATCCCAGAGTGGCAAATTTTATTAGCCATGGCTCCAAATTTTATACATGGGTCTCCATTAAAGATAACTAGACTATTACATAATTGTCGATGGATTCTTGAAGAAAAAGTTTCTAAAGGGCCTCTTAAAGGACCAACTATCTTCACGGATGCATCCAAACATAATATTTGTGCTGTGTACTCTCATGATCTAATTATAAACAGAGTAGTCAGAACTCCTTTTCAGTCCACTCAGCAGAATGAATTGTACATGATCATTCTAGCTCTTACTTATTATCCAGGAGACATAAATATAATATCTGATTCGGCCTATTCAGTAGGTGTGGTACAAAGAATTGCCAGAGCCCAAATAAAATTCGCAGCCTCTAATATATATATCAACTCTTTAAGAAACTTCAAGAGCAAGTGAGAAAGCATCCAGGTAAGATCTATATATTGCATGTCCACTCTAATAGTGGACTTTCAGGTCCCATTTTTGATGGCAATTCCAAGGCATATAGCCTTCTAACTATGTTGGTCAATACCCCTTTATTCCAAGAAGCCCAGGCATCTCATTCTAAATATCATCAGGCTGCTCGAGCTTTACGTTTACAATTTGGAATAACAAGAGAAGAAGCTAGGAGCATAGTAAAAGCCTGTATGGCTTGCCTTCCTTTCCACGCTCCTACACTGCCTCCAGGGAAGAACACTCGTGGTTTGAGACTCAGTGAAATCTGGCAACTGGATGTGACTCATTATAAATCTTTGGTCGTCTATCTTTTATCCACATTGTGGTAGACACCTTTTCGGATTCACTTTTGCAATACCAGCAGCAAAAGAGACAGACCGAGTGGTCACTAATTCTCACACAAGCATTTCCATTATGGGTGTGCCAAATAAAACAGACAATGGTCCTGTTATACTTCAACATTTTGCACATTTTGTGCACAGTATAAGATTTTACACCCACAGGCATACCTTTAATCTCTCAAGGACAGGCAATAGTGGAGAGGAGAAACAGAGATAATAAGACACCCTCCAAAACAAAAGAAAGGGGACACAGGTAATCCTAGAGAACTTCTAAATCTAACCCTTTATACATTATTAATTTCTTGATTTTGACAAAGATGCATGGCTCCGGCAGACAGGTTTTATAACCCACTGGAAGTAGTGTCCAGTGTGAGCAGCGCCACGATCTTTAGATAATTGCAGGTGATGTGGAGAGACCCAGAAAGTGGTGAATGAAAGGACCAGATAGGCTAACTTGGGAGAGGTTTGTTGTATCTCTACAGGTGGAGAAGGAATCAGATGGTGCCAACAAGCCATATTGCCTGTCCATCGCAGAGAGACGGAGCAGACCCTTGAAACAAAGGAGAGGACCCAAGAAATATCGGGTGGTTCTGTTGCTGATTGTGCTCACCATTGAAAGAGCGTGGCAGAATAAATTTGATAACCTAAGTGAAATGGATGACTATCTCCAAAAATATAGACTTCCCAGACTAACAGAAGAGGAAGTAAATTGCTTGAATAGTCCCATTTCAGAAAAAGAAATAGAACAGGCAATTAAACAACTCCCTAACAAAAAATCCCCAGGACCAGATGGATTTACATGTGAATTCTACTAAACATTTGAAAGAACAATTGGCCCAATGCTATATAAATTATTTGATAAAATAGGGAATGAAGGAGTCCTACCAAATTCCTTCTAGGACACAGACATGTACTGATACCTAAACCAGGTAAGTTGAAAACAGAGAAAGAAAATTATAGACCAATCTCCCTAATGAATATTGATGATAAAATCTTAAATAAGATACTAGCAAAAGACTACAGAAAATCATTCCAGATAATACACACTATGATCAAGTAGGATTTATATCAGGAATGCAGGCTGGTTCAATATTAGAAACTATCAATATAATTAACCATATTAATAACCAAATTAACAAAAACCATATGATCATCTCAATAGATGCAGAAAAGCATTTGACAAAATCCAACATCCATTCCTATTAAAAATGAGAGTATAGGAATAAATGTACTTTTCCTTAAAATAATCAGCAGCATCTATTTAAACTATCAGTAAGCATCATATGTAATGGAGACAAAATGCAACCATTACCAATAAGATCTGGAGTGAAACAAGGTTGCCCACTATCACCATTACTATTTAATATTGTATTAGAAATGCTAGCTTTGGCATAAGAGCTGAGAAAGAAATTAAAGGAATAAGAATAGGCAATGAGGAAACCAAATTATCACTCTTTGTCGACGATATGATGGTATACTTAGAGAACCCCAGAGATTCTACTAAAAAGTTATTAGAAATAATCCACAACTTTAGCAAAGTTGCTGGTTATAAAATAAACCCACATAAGTCATCAGCATTCTTATATATCACTAACAAAATCCAACAGTCAGAGTTATAAAGAGAAATTCCATTTAAAGTAACTACTGATAATATAAAATATTTAGAATCTATCTGCCAGGAAAATAGAAACTTTATGAGCAAAATTACAGACCACTTTTCACACAAATTAAGTCTGATCTAAACAATTGGAAAAATATTAAATGCTCTTGGATAGGGCAAGTAAATATAATAAAGATGACAATATTACCTAAACTAATCTATTTATTTAGCGCTATACCAATCAGACTCCAAAAAAACTAAATTAATGACCTAGAAAAAATAATAACAAAATTCATATGGAAAAACAAAAGGCCAAGAATTTCAAGGGAATTAATGAAAAAAAAATCAAATGAAGGTGCTTACTGTACAGATCTAAAATTATATTATAGAGCAGCACTTACCAAAACTATTTGGTATTGGCTAAGGAATAGATTAGTTGATCAGTGGAATAGATTGGGTTCAAGGGATAAAACAGTCAACAAATATAGCAACCTAGTCTTTGACAAACCCGAAGATCCCAGCTTTTGGGATAAGAACTTACTGTTTGATAAAATTGCTGAAAATTGGAAACTAATATGGCAGAAACTAGGCATTGATCCATACTTAACGCCTGTACACCAAGATAAGGTCAAAATGGGTTCATGACCTAGGCATAAAGAATGAAATTATTAATAAATTAGAGGAACATAGGATAGTTTACCTCTCAGACCTGTGGAAGGAAGGTCTTTATGACCAAAGAGAACTAGAATCATTACTGATCACAAAATAGAAAATTTCGATTATACCAAACTGAAAAGTTTTTGTACAAACAAAACTAATGCAGACAAGATTAGAAGGGAAGCAATAAACTGGGAAAATATTTTTACAGTAAAAGGTTCTGATAAAGGCCTCATTTCCAAAATATATAGAGAATTAACTCTAATTTATAAAAATCAAGCCATTCTCCAATTGAAAATGGTGAAAGGATATGAACAGACAATTCTCAGATGAAGAAATTGAAACTATTCTAGTCATATGAAAAGATGCTCAAGTCATTATTAATCAGAGAAATGCAAATTAAGACAACTCTAAGATACTACTACACACCTGTCAGATTGCTAAGATGACAGGAAAAATAATGATGATTGTTGAGGGGATGCGGAAAACTGGACATTGATGCATTGTTGGTGGAGTTGTGAACGGGTCCAACCATTTTGGAGAGTAGTTTGGAACTATGCTCAAAAAGTTATCAAACTGTGCATACCCTTTGATCCAGCAGTGTTACTACTGGGATTATATCCCAAAGAGATTATAAAGAAGGAAAGGGACCTGTATGTGCACGAATGTTTGTGGCAGCCCTTTGTAGTGGCTTAGAAACTGAAACTGAATGGATGTCCATCAGTTGGAGAATGGCTGAATAAATTGTGGTATATGAAAATTATGGAATATTACTGTTCTGTAAGAAATGACCAACAGGATGATTTCAGAAAGGCCTGAGAGACTTTACACGAACTGATGCTGAGTGAAATAGCAGGACCAGGAGATCATTATATACTTCAACAACAATACTAGATGATGACCAGTTCTGATGGATCAGGATATCCTCAGCAACGAGATCAACCAAATCGTTTCTAATGGAGCAGTAATGAACTGAGCTAGCTATGCCCAGAAAAATAACTCTGGGAGATGACTAAAAACTATTACATTAAATTCCCAATCCCTATATTTATGCACACATGCATTTTTGATTTCCTTCACAAGCTAATTGTACAATAATTCAGAGTCTGATTCTTTTGTACAGCAAAATAATGTTTTGGTCATGTATATATTGTGTATCTAAGTTATATTTTAATATATTTAACATCTATATCATCCTGCCATCTAGGGAGGGATGGGGGAGGTAAGAGGTGAAAATTGGAACAAGAGGTTTGGCAATTTTAATGTGTAAGTTACCCATGTATAAATCCTGTAAATAAAAGGCTATTAAAAAAAAAAAAAAAAAAAGAACCTACCGTTTGATAAAAATTGCTGGGAAAATTGGAAACTAATATGGCAGAAACTAGACATTGATGCACATTTAACACCGAACACCAAGATAAGATCAAAATGGGTTCATGACCTAGTCATAAAGAATGAAATTATTAATAAATTAGAGGAACACAGGATAGTTTACCTCTCAGACCTGTGGAAGGGGAAGGACTTTATGACCAAAGAAGAACTAGAGATCATTACTGATTACAAAATAGAAAATTTCTACTATACCAAACTGAAAAGTTTTTGTACAAACAAAACTAATGCAGACAAGATTAGAAGGGAAGCAATAAACTGGGAAAATATTTTTACAGTCAAAGGTTCTGATAAAGGCCTCATTTCCAAAATATATAGAGAATTAACTATAATTTATAAAAAATTAAGCCATTCTCCAATTGAAAAATGGTCAAAGGATATGAACAGACAATTCTCAGATGAAGAAATTGAAATTATTTCTAGTCATATGAAAAGATGCTCCAAGTCATTATTAATCAGAGAAATGCAAATTAAGACAACTCTAAGATACCACTATACACCTGTCAGATTGGCTAAGATGACAGGAAAAATAATGATGATTGTTGGAGGGCATGCGGGAAAACTGGGACATTGATGCATTGTTGGTGGCGTTGTGAACGAATTCAACCATTCTGGAGAGTAGTTTGGAACTATGCTCAAAAAGTTATCAAACTTTGAATACCCTTTGATCCAGCAGTGTTACTACTGGGCTTATATCCCAAAGAGATCATAAAGAAGGGAAAGATCATAAAGAAAGGACCTGTATGTGCACGAATGTTTGTGGCAGCCCTTTTTGTAGTGGCTAGAAACTGGAAACTGAGTGCCCATCAGTTGGAGAATGGCTGAATAAATTGTGGTATATGAATATTATGGAATATTATTGTTCTATAAGAAATGACCAACAGGATGATTTCAGAAAGGCCTGGAGAGACTTACACGAACTGATGATGAGTGAAATGAGCAGGACCAGGAGATCATTATATACTTCAACAACAATACTATATGATGACCAGTTCTGATGGACCTGGCCATCCTCAGCAAGGAGATCAACCAAATCATTTCCAATGGAGCAGTAATGAACTGAACCAGCTATGCCCAGAGAAAGAACTCTGGGTGATGACTAAAAACGATTACATTGAATTCCCAATCCCTATATTTATGTCCACCTGCATTTTTGATTTCCTTCACAAGCTAATTGTACAATATTTCAGAGTCTGATTCTTTTGGACAGCAAAATAACAGTTTGGTTATGTATACTTATTGTGTATCTAATTTATATTTTAATATATTTAACATCTACTGGTCATCCTGCCATCTGGGGGAGGAAGTGGGGAGTAAGAGGTGAAAAATTGGAACAAGAGGTTTGGCAATTGTTAATGCTGTAAAGTTACCTATACATATAACCTGTAAATAAAAGGCTATTAAATAAATAAATTTTTTAAAAAAAAAGAGCATGGCAGTTATGGCATTTGACTCATGGACATCAAAGATTGTTAGACTTCAAAACCCTCAGGAATTATTAGATTCTCTGAGACATGATAAGATTGTTGTAGGATTTGAAAACCCTCAGGAATCATTGGATTCTCTGAGACATAGGACTTGATAACCCTCAGGAATCATTGGATTCTATGAGAAATGATAAGATTGTTACAGGACTTCAAAATCTGCTGGAATCATTGGATTCCTTAACACATAAAAAGACTTTTGCAGGACTTCAAAAACTCAGGGGGATCATTGGATTTCCTGACATGTGAAGCAATGGACAATAGATTGGTTTTGGACTATCTCTTGGCTGCTGAAAAAGGTGCATGTGTGACTATTTTTTACATACCCTTCTTTTCGGACTTCTGGTGATCTTTTCCAACACCATGTTGATTTATATTGTTTGCTATTCCGCTACTTGCATGTACAATTCATGTTTGTTACACCACATCGAGCCTGCACTGACTGTGGGGAGAGCCATCCCTAATAGCCTCTGCGTTATTGCTATGTGCTTGTGTAGCACCTCCCATGCTGATGGGTTTGTGCATAATAAGACCCTTCAGCCCAGAAACCCGCTAGCAACCCCCACTTCCCTTTGGTGCTTTTCATCTCCCTTCCTGAGAAGTTAGGGAGGGTGTGATCACCTCCCCTTGAGGGCTCTGACCTCCCTGAGGAGTCAGAGATGGCATGACCTCCTGTGTTCTAAAACAAAAGAAAGGGGGAGATGTAATGGGCTTGAGTTGATGCACTGAGGTCCCAAGCAAGTGAGGCTAAATAGTAATTGGACTATACCCTATTAATATACATGATTGGATAAAGAATGGTCCCTGCCCACTCTCTGTGTAAGTCCTGATGTGTTGCATAGGAAATGACGATTTTGGTGGGTAGAGGCAGAGAAAGAGACAGGAAGAGAAGCTGGGGAGATTGAGCCTGCGTTCAATACTCCTAGCTGCTGGTCGTGTGGCTGCTGGTCTAGCTAGCTTCTTGACTCAGCTATACACATTGCTATTGCCCATTCTCTTCCACCTCTGATCTTTTTTCACTGAGAATAAAGACTGACGATTTTCCCCTAACCTGAATTCCTGACTCTGGATGATTTTAAAATACACGGTCTTCTCACTGGGGCAGTCTGATTTTTCTGGTTTGTGTATGCTTTGTGTATGCCTCTGTTCTCTACTATACCTCTTAAAATGTGACCCTCAACTGAACATAGCTTTGTAGATGTAATTGGTGTTTGTAAGATTGTGGAGCATATGCAATGCTTTTATGAACAGTCTAGTAGAGTGTTGGTTTGGATAAGACAGCTCAGTGATTTCATAATTTGTTATATAACCTTATCCACAATAGATTGATTCATGGTTCAGTTTTAGCTTGGAGGAAGGTAGAATATTCCCCATCATTTTTGACTTCATAATACAATTTTTTTTAATGCTTTATCTGAAGTCTTTCCTCAAAGTACATTTGACAAATATTCAGCTGACACTGCACCAGGGGAAGCTATCTAATACACTGAATGAAAGAAAATTTTAAAAAAATGAATAAGTTGAAATGATTCATGGAATTTTAAAAATAAAATTTAGGCTATATAAATATAAAGTCCTGATTGGGAAAAAAACCCACAAAATTACATACATGAAAGATTAGATTACACTTGTTTCAGTTCTCTCATGTTTAAAATGGGTAGCCTGATCGGATCATCTCTAAGTTCCTTATACAGCTAAAATACATGAATTTTTGTGAAAAAAAGTAGAGTTTTTAATGATGTCATAAGTTATATGAATAACAATGTAATAGTATAGTTTATCTATTTTCTTCCTTATACTATTTCTAAAATAGTTTTCAATTCTAAGATCCATACAATCAAAGGAATATTGAGTTTTAAAACTTTAGTATTTCCAAAAGTAATTAAAATGGGGAAATTTCTGGAAATCATAATGGCTGAAAAGAGAAAGAAAAAATATTCATAGAGAAAAGCACTTTAGTAGAAATGTGATGCTATGTTTAAATACTTGAGTGCCCCCTAATTGGAAGAGTAGACCTGCTCTGTGCAAAAAATATAACTACAATCTTTGTGAAATCTACAAGGAAGCAGAAGGAAATACTTTATAACAATTTGAGCTTTCTGAGGTAGCAAAGTCTTCCTCCCTTCCTTCTTCCTCTCCCCAAAAAGAAAAGGTTGAAGAATAGGTTGAGTAGCCATCTCTGAGACATTCTGTACAGAAAATTCCTCAGTTATGTGAGAAATTGAATTTGATAATCTATGAATAGAACTAAGGGAAAACATTTAGGTGCTATAGAATATTTTAAAAACTATTTCTATATATGAGAAATTTGTCTACCATATTTGTAACTATTCATCTGGGGACTTGAGTATTCATTAATATACATGCAACTTGAACTATCATAACATCGATAGATAGATAGATAGATAGAATGGAATGTGGGATTTGATGCCATTATAGAGAAAAATATTTAGATAAGGATAAAAGGGAGGGAGGGAGAGAGTAAGAAAGAGAGAGAAAAAGAAAGGCAGAGAGAGACAGAGACATACAGAGAGAGACGGAGACAGAGAGACACAGACTGACAGAGACAGAGAAAGAGACAAACAGAGAGAGAAAGATAGAGAAAGAAGGAAAGAGAGAAAGAGAAAGAGACAGACAGGGGGGAAAAAGAGAGAGAGAGAAAGAGAGAGAGAGAGAGGAGAGGTCAGATGTGTAATTTTATTAGTAAAGGAAACTCTCAATTGATATTTCTAATACTCAAGCAGGGATACACCTTCTCTGCCACTTATATTTTTGAAAATTACTTAGAACACAAAGAAATTAAGTGACGTAGTCAATTATGTCACAGGCAATACTTAAACCTAAACTTTCCTACTTTTGGGCTGGTTCTCTTTCCAATACATCATGTTGTCTCTATAAATATATAGGGTATTCCAAAAGTTAAAATTCATTGTCAAGCTATTAAAACTATTAAATTTGGGTAGCATCTAGGTGGCACAGTGGATAGGTCACCAGCCCAGAAGTTAGGAGTATCTGAGTACAAATGTGGATTCAGAGACTTAACACTTCCTAATTGTGTAACCCTGGACAAGTCACTTAACCCCAATTGCCTGAGCAAAAAAAAAAAAAAAAAAAAAAAAAATCAACAACAACAACAACAACAAAACCCCCAATTATTAAATTTTAAACTATTAAAGGTTAACATCACACATTAAAAGTTTTGGAACACCTTGAACATTAGTTTCTGAAAACAAGAATATTCAAAAAAATGTTCTATGACCTCCCTCTCTGCTTATTTCATTCCAAGTAGACCTACTTTGCTTATACCTATATTTTAGGGCCAATCATAATTCTTAAGCCTATTTATTTCTAAGACAATAGATAATTGCGCAGGATTTACTCAACTTATGAATAAAATTTACATTCATTGGACCCCTTTTGCTGAGGATCATTTATTTACATTATTAATCTTTATACAATCCTTAGATGTAAGACTAAAAGTCAATGATATCAGTATTTTACAGAGAAACTAAAGAACAGGTTAATTATGCCATTCAAAGTTAGTCTTTGTTCATTAAGGAGCAAAGGATGGAATTGAGGTTAGGTTCTCTGCTTGAGTTCTCTAATGTGTTTACTAGATAACTACAGCAGGAGACCTGGAAAGGGGCAGAAAGTATAAATATAAATTTCACTAGATTAAGTTACAGTAATGACTTAAGACCACATTCCAATGACAATGGAGTCCTGCAGCTGTGTGGATAAAGGAATTTCCAACAGATGGTACATAATTTTAATATTTACTGACATGTGCCTGCTTCTCAATCAAAGAGGGAGGAATGTACCATGATTAAATGCACCTTCATCAGGAAAAGAGATGGAATTTTGTTCTAATAACCTTCAAAGTTTCAAATTAACCATAAGGAGAAGATGTTTATTTTCTAGGATTACATGCCAGCCACAAAGTTATTAGACTGTAGTGCTAAATGTAGAAGTTCAAAGCCAGAGGTCATTAATAACAAATGGAGCTTAAAAGAGGGGGCATTTAGGTAGTCAATAAAGTGTTTCCAAAATAGGTCATTGTTGAAGTTAGTTAAACTTAAGAGGCTATAATGTTATACCATAAAAATATTCCATGATTATCTATAAATTGAAAATTACTAGGTTTTAATATATTGGTATCACTGTAATCCATCTATTAGAAAAAGAGCAAGAATATTAAATTTTGATTTCCTTTTGGATTTTAAGAGAACAATAAATACATACATTCAATTCAATTAACATTAAGTGCCTCCTATATAGAAAAAAAATATTCTGTTGTCACTTATCAAGTTTGTATCATCTTACACATAATGAATAGAAATGCCATTTTCTTTTTTCATACAATAAAGTTATAAATACAAAATGAAAAAATGAACTAACCCAAATAACAGTTCATCTCCTCCCCTCTTCTTCCTTTGCCCATGGACAATATCTCTTTCTTGTCACTACCAACTCCTACCACCATGGCTACCAAAAAGGACTTTTTCTAAAAAATATTATTTTTTTGCTCAAAGATCTTCACTGAATTTCAAATAGAAAAGAATCTGGTGCACGAATGTTTGTGGCAGCCCTCTTTGTAGTGGCCAGAAACTGGAAACTGAGTGGATGTCCATCAATTGGAGAATGGCTGAATAAATTGTGGTATATGAATATTATGGAATATTATTGTTCTGTAAGAAATGACCAACAAGATGATTTCAGAAAGGATTGGAGAGACTTACATGAACTGATGCTGAGTGAAATGAGCAGGGCGAAGAGATCATTATATACTTCAACAACAATACTATATGATGACCAATTCTGATGGACCTGGCCATCCTCAGCAATGAGATCAACCAAATCAGTTCCAATTGAGCAGTAATGAACTGAACCAGCTATGCCCAGTCAAAGAATTCTGGGAGATGACTAAAAATCATTACATTGAATTCCCAATCCCTATATTTTTGCCCACCTGCATTTTGGATTTCCTTCACAAGCTAATTGTACAATATTTCAGAATCTGATTCTTTTTGTACAGCAAAATAACAGTTTGGTCATGTATACTTATTGTGTATCTAATTTATATTTTAACATATTTAACATCTACTGGTCATCCTGCCATCTGGGGGAAGGGATGGGGGGAAGGAGGGGAAAAATTGGAACAAGAGGTTTGGCAGTTGTCAATGCTATAAAGTTACCCATACATATAACCTGTAAATAAAAGGCTATTAAATTAAAAAAAAAAAGAAAGAAAGAAAAGAATCTGAAAAAAACATCACTTGATACAATCTGTTTACATTACAGATGAGCAAACTGAATCATAGAAATTAAATTATCTGGTTTTAGGCACACAAGTATTAAGTAAAATTGCAGGATTCAAAGGCATGTTTTTTGGCAAATCTAGTATCCTTTCCTTTTCACTGCCAGCTTTTCTAAATTTTCCATTCTAACCAAAATAACCAGCTCCTCAAATTGGCTAAAAGGATTGTTTTGATCTATTTTTATCACCATAATTCCTACTATATCTTTAGCTTATACAATTCACACTAATCCTATCACAATATTTAGATTTTCTGAAATCATCTCTTACTCTGCTTTGACTATTTTTATCTATTTCCTCCCCAAATCATTTTTATTTTAATTTCTTTTTAAAAAAGGTTGTAGTTTAAATTCCCTCCCTTCCTCTCAATCCTACCTCACCAACTGAAAATGTAAGCAATATCAATTATATGTGACTGTGCAAAACCTGTTTCCTTATTAGACATGTTATCTTAAAAAAAAAAAAAAAAAGAAAAGAAAAAAAAAAAGAAAGGGGGAAAACTACATCTTAATTTTACTCAGAATTCATCATTTTTTCTTTGGAGGTGAATAGAATTTTTATAATGAGACCTTTGGAATTGTTTTAAATTATTGTATTGATCAGAGGAGCTGAGTCTTTTACAATTGATCATCATTGCAACATTACAATTACTGTTCACAATGAACTCTTGATTCTGCTCACTTCATTTTGTATTACTTCATATAGATCTTGCCTTATTTGTTTCTGAAATCACCCTACTCTACATTTACATTTTTTTAAAATTAAAACTTTTTATTTTCATAACTTATACATGGATAATTTTCAACATTCACTCTTGCAAAACCTTGTGTTTCAATTTTTTCCCTCCCTCCCAAGTAATCAATATATGTTAAACATGTGCAATTGTTCTGCACATATTTCCACAAATATACTTCATGAGAAAAATCAGATCAAAAAGAAAAAAAAAGTGAGAAAGAAAACAAAATGCAAGCAAACCACAAAAAAAGAGTGTTAATACTATATTGTGATCCACACTCAGTTTCCAAAGTCCCCTCTCTGGGTGCAAATAGTTTTCTTCATCACAAGACCATTGGAACTGGCCTTAGTCATCTCATTTTTTAAAAAAGATCAATAATTATTTTTCTTTTTTTTTCTTTATTTTATTTTATTTTTAAAGCTTTATTATTGTAATTATTTCAGATAATAAATTTTAATAAATTAAAATTTAATAAATTTTAATAAAAATTTTTAAGAAATAAAAATATTTTTCAGTGTTTACAATTTTATTTTTTTATTGAAGCATTTTATTTACAAAGCATATTCATGGGTAATTTTCCCAACATTGACCCTTGCATAACCATTTGTTCCAAATTTTCCCCTCCTTCCTCCCCATCCCCTTCCCTAGCTGGCAGGTAGTCCAATATATGTTAAATAGGTTGAAATAATTGTTAAATCCAATATATGTATACATATTTATACAGTTATCTTGTTGCACAAGAAAAATCAGATCAAGAAGGAAGAAAAAGAAGAATTGGGAAAAAAAACAAAATGCAAGCAAATAACAGCGGAGAATGAGAATGCTATGATGTGTTCCACACTCTGTTCCCATGGTTCTCTCTCTAGCTATAGATAGTTCTCTTCATCACTGCACAAGGGGAACTGATTTGAATCATCTCAATGTTGAAGGGAGGCACATCCATCAGAATTGATCATCTTGGTCTTGTTGTTGAAGTGTATAATGATCTCCTGGTTCTGCTCATTTCACTTAGCATCAGTTCATGTAGGTCTCTCCAAGCTTCTCTGAAATCATCCCGTTGGTCATTTCTTATAGAACAATAGTATTCTATAACATTCATATACCATAATTTATTCAGTCATTCTCCACTTGATGGATATCCACTCAGTTTCCAGTTTCTTGCCATTACAAAAGGGCTGCCACAAACATTTTTTCTACATGTGGTCCCTTTCCTTCTTTTAAGATATCTTTGGGATATAATCCCAGTAGAAACACTGTTAAATCAAAGAGTATGCACAGTTTGATAACAATTTGAACATAATTTCAAACTTCTCTCAAGAATGGTGGGATCTATTCACAGTTCCACCAACAATTTATCAGTGTCCTAGTTTTCCCACATCCCCTCCAGCATTCGTCATTAACTTTTCCTGTCTTCTTAGCCAATCTGACAGATATGTAGTGGCATCTCAGCATTGTCTTAACTTGCATTTCTCTGATCAATAGTGATTTGGAGCACCTTTTCATTGGCTACAAATAGTTTCAATTTGTTCATTTGAAAATTGTCTGTTCATATCCTTTGGCCATTTATCAATTGAAAAATGGCTTGAACTATTATAAATTTGAGTTATATTTTATAATTTAGAAAAGAGGCCTATATCAAATCCTTTGTGTGTAAAAATGTTTTTCCAGTTTATTGCTTCCCTTTTAATCTTGTCTGCATTAGTTTTGTTTATATAAAACTTTTTAATTTATTATAATCAAAATTATTTATTTTATGATCAGTAATGATTTCTAGTTCTTTTTTGGTCACAAATTCCTTCTTCCTCCAAGAATCTGGGAGGTAAACTCTCCTATGCTCTTCTAATTTGTTTATAATGTCATTCTTTATGTCTAAATCATGAACCCATTTCGACCTTATCTTGGTAGATGGTGTTAAGTGTGGGTCTATGCCTACTTTCTGCCATACTAGTTTCCAGTTTTCCCAGCAGTTTTTATCAAATAGTGAATTGTTATCCCAAAAGGTGGGGCCTTTAGATTTGTCAAATACTCAACTGTTATAGCTATTGGCTATTTTGTTCTGTGAACTAACCTATTCCACAGATCAACTTCTCTATTTCTTAACCAGTACCAAATGGTTTTGGTGACTGCTGCTTTATAATATAGTTTTAGATCTGGTACAGTTAGGCCACCTTCATTTGCTTTTTTCTTCATTAATGCCTTTGAAATTCTTGACCTTTTGTTCTTCCAGATGAATTTTGTTGTTATTTTTTCTAGGTCAGTAAAATAGTTGTTTGGGAGTCTGATTGGTATAGCACTAAATAAATACATTAGTTTAGGGAATATTGTCATCTTTATTATATTCGCTCAACCTATCCGTTAGTACTTGATATTTTTCCAGTTGCTTAGATCTGACTTTATTTCTGTGGAAAGTGTTTTGAAGTTTTCCTTATATAGTTCCTGACTTTCCCTTGGTGAATAAATTCCCAAATATTTTATATTATCAACAGTTATTTTAAATGGAATTTCTCTTTGTATTTCTTGCTGTTGGATTTTGTTAGTGATGTATAAGTATGTTGATGATTTATGTGAATTTATTTTGTATCCTGCAACTTTGCTAATGTTGTAGATTATTTTTAATAGCTTTTTAGTTGATTCTCTGAGGTTCTCTAAGTATCCCAGCATATCATCTCAAAAAAAGTGATAATTTTGTTTCCTCATTACCTACTCTAATTCCTTTAATATCTTTTTTGTCTCTTTTTGCCAAGGCTAGCATTTCTAATACAATGTTGAATACCAATGGTAATAGTGGGCAACCTTGTTTCACCCCTGATCTTATTGGTAATGGTTCTAGTTTATCCCCATTACATATGATGCTTGCTGATAGTTTTAAATAGATGTTACTGACTATTTTAAGGAAAAGTCCATTGATTCCTACACTTTTTAGTGTTTTTAATAGGAATGGATATTGGATTTTATCAAATGCTTTTTCTGCAACTATTGAGATAATCATATAGTTTTCGTTATTTGGTTATTTATATAGTCAATTATGCTAATAGTTTTTCCTAATATTGAAGCAACCTTATGTTACTGGTATAAATCCTACTTGGTCATGATGTATTATCCTGGGGATGATTATTTCTAATCTTTTTGTTAATATTTTAAGATTTTTGCATCAATACTTATTAGGGAAATTGGTCTATAATTTCTTTCTCAGTTTTTGTCCTACCTGGTCTAGGTATCAGTACCATGTTTGAGTCATAAAAGGAATTTGGGAGGAGTCCTTCCTTCCCTATTTTTTCAAATAGTTTATAGAGTATTGAAGTTAATTGTTCATTAAATGTTTGGTAGAATTCACATGTAAATCCATCTGGTCCTGGGGATTTTTCTTAGGGAATTGATTAATAGCTTGTTCTATTTCTTTTTTTCTAAAATGGGACTATTTAAATAATTTATTTCCTCTTATGTTAATCTGAGCAATTTATATTTTTGTAAGAATTCCTCCATTTCAGTTAAGTTGTCAAATTTATTGGCATAAAGTTGGTCAAGATAAATCCTGATAATTGGTCTTGTTTCCTCTTCATTGGTGGATAGTTCTCTCTTTTCATTTTTGAGACTAACAATTTGATTTTCCTCTTTCTAATCAAGTTAACTAAAGGTTTATCTATTTTTTTTTATAAAACCAACTCAGTTTTATTTATTAATTCCATAGATTTTTTTAATTTCAATTTTATTGGTCTTTTCTTTTATTTTTAGAATTTCAAGTTTGGTATTTGATTGGGGGGGTTAGTTTGTTCTTTTTTCTAGCTTTTTTAATTGCAAGCCCAATATATTGACCATTTTCTCTATTTTATGCAAATATGCATCTGGAGATATAAAATTTCCTTTTATTACCACTTTGGCTACATCCCACAAATTTTGCAATGTTTTCTCATTATTGTTATTCTCTTGGATGAAATTATTGATTGTATCTAATGATTTGCTGTTTCACCCATTCATCCTTTTTTTTTTTTAATTTAATTTAATTTAATTTTTTTTTATTTAATAGCCTTTTATTTACAGGATATATACATGGGTAACTTTACAGCATTAACAATTGCCAAACCTCTTGTTCCAATTTTTCACCTCTTACCCCCCCCACCCCCTCCCCTAGATGGCAGGATGACCAGTAGATGTTAAATATATTAAAATATAAATTAGATACACAATAAGTATACCTGACCAAAATGTTATTTTGCTGTAGAAAAAGAATCAGACTCTGAAATATTGTACAATTAGCTTGTGAAGGAAATCAAAAATGCAGGTGTGCATAAATATAGGGATTGGGAATTCAATGTAATGGTTTTTAGTCATCTCCCAGAGTTCTTTTTCTGGGCATAGCTAGTTCAGTTCACTACTGCTCCATTAGAAATGATTTGGTTGATCTCGTTGCTGAGGATGGCCTGATCCATCAGAACTGGTCATCATATGACCAGTAGTTGTTGTTGTTGACCAGTTAGTATTGTTGTTGAAGTATATAATGATCTCCTGGTCCTGCTCATTTCACTCAGCATCAGTTCATGTAAGTCTCTCCAGGCCTTTCTGAAATTATCCTGTTGGTCATTTCTTACAGAACAGTAATATTCCATAATTTTCATATACCACAATTTATTCAACCATTCTCCAACTGATGGACATCCATTCAGTTTCAGTTTTAGCCACTACAAAAGGGCTGCCACAAACATTCGTGCACATACAGGTCCCTTTCCCTTCTTTATAATCTCTTTGGGATATAATCCAAGTAGTAACACTGCTGGATCAAAGGGTATGCACAGTTTGATAACTTTTTGAGCATAGTTCCAAACTACTCTCCAAAATGGTTGGACCCGTTCACAACTCCACCAACAATGCATCAATGTCCCAGTTTTCCCGCATCCCCTCCAACAATCATCATTATTTTTTCCTGTCATCTTAGCCAATCTGACAGGTGTGTAGTGGTATCTTAGAGTTGTCTTAATTTGCATTTCTCTGATTAATAATGACTTGGAGCATCTTTTCATATGACTAGAAATAGTTTCAATTTCTTCATCTGAGAATTGTCTGTTCATATCCTTTGACCATTTTTCAATTGGAGAATGGCTTGATTTTTTATAAATTAGAGTTAATTCTCTATATATTTTGGAAATGAGGCCTTTATCAGAACCTTTGACTGTAAAAATATTTTCCCAGTTTATTGCTTCCCTTTTGTACAAAAACTTTTCAGTTTGGTATAATCGAAATTTTCTATTTTGTGATCAGTAATGATCTGCTTTGGTCATAAAGACCTTCCCCTCCACAGGTCTGAGAGGTAAACTATCCTGTGTTCCTCTAATTTATTAATAATTTCATTCTTTATGCCTAGGTCATGAACCCATTTTGACCTTATCTTGGTGTACGGCGTTAAGTATGGATCAATGCCTAGTTTCTGCCATATTAGTTTCCAATTTTCCCAGCAATTTTTATCAAACAGTAAGTTCTTATCCCAAAAGCTGTCACCCATTCATTCTTTCGGATGAGATTATTCATTTTCCAGTTTCTTTTTGGTCTATTTCCCCTGGCTCTCTCTTGAATGTAATTTTTATTGCATTGTGATCTGAAAATAATACATTTGCTATGTCTGCCTTTCTGCATTTAATTGTGAGGTTTTTCTGTCCTAATATATGGTCAAATTTTTGTATAGGTTCCATGAACGGTCAAAAAGAAAGTATACTCCTTTTGGTCTCCATTCGATTTTCTCCAAAGATCTATTGCGCCTAGTTTATCTAGTATTCTATTTACCTCTTTAACTTCTTTCTTATTTATTTTGTGGTTTGATTTATCTAGTTCTGAGAGAGCAAGTTTGTGATCTCCCATTATTATAGTTTTTCTGTCTATTTCTTCTTGCAACTCTCTTAACTTTTCCTTTAGTAATTTAGATGCTAACCACTTGATGCATATGTTTCTTAGTATTGATATTGCTTCTTTATCTATGGTAACCTTTAGCAAGATGTAGTTTCCTTCTTTATCTCTTTTAATTAGATCACTTTTTACTTTTGCTTGATCTAAGATCAGGATAGCTACCACTGCTTTTTTTTTCCCCTGAAGCATGATATATTCTGCTCTAGCCTTTTACCTTTACTCTGTATGTATTACTCTGCTTTAAATGTGTTTCTTGTAAACAACAAATTGTAGGATTCTGGCTTTAATTCAGTCTTCTATCCACTTACGTTTTATGGGAGAGTTCATCCAATTCACATTTACAGTTCAAACTACTAATTCTAGATTTCTTGTCAATTTATTAACTCCAAATTATACCTTTCTCTTTCCATCATCCCTATTATTTTACTTATGATCACTACTTGCCTCAACCAGTCCTCCCCCTTTAGAGTTCCTCCCCCTTTCTTATACTTTTTCTCTACTATTTCTCTTTTCCCTTCTATTTAGCTTAACCCTTCTCTTTTCCCTCTTTCTCCTCCCTCTTTTCTATAAGATGAGAGATGTTTCTTGCTGAAAACAAATATATCTAATATTCTTTGTTTGGGCTAAATCTGATGAGAGTAAGATTCACAGAATATTTGTCACCCTCCCTTCTTTTCCTCAATTATAATATATTTTCTTTGCCTCTTCCTAAGATGTAAATTCCCTCACTTCACCTCCACTTTCCCCCCTTTTCTGTAACAATCACATTTTTATCTCTATTTTATTTTTTTATATTATAACAGTAAAATCAGATCATACATGTACTCTCAATGTATACCCATAACAAAAGTACAGTTCTTAAGAGGGTTTTTTTTTTGTTACCTTTTTATGATTCTCTTGAGTTCTATATTTAGAGGTCAAATTTTTTTGTTTAGCTCTGGTCTTTTCATCAAAAATAAATGGAATTCACCAGTTGCATTGAATGTTCATCTTCTTCTCTTGAAGAAAATGTTCAGTTTAGCTGAGTCATTTATTCTTGGCAGCATTCCAAGTTCCTTTGCCTTTTGGAATTAGATTCTAGGCCCTTTGATCCTTTAAAGTGGAAGCTGCTAGGTCCTGAGTAATCCTTATTAGTTGCTTATTTTCTTATTACTCACAATCCTTATTGTGGCTCCTTGGTATTTGGTTGGATAGTTCTTAAATTTTGCTACTATATTCCTTGGGGTTTTAATTTTTGGGTCTCTTTCAGGAGCCATTTGGTAAATTCTTGCGATGGTCATTTTACCTTCTGATTCTATGACACCTGGTTAGTTCTCTTCAGTGATTTCTTAAAGATAGGTCTAGGTTCTTTTTTTCATCATGGATTTCAGGGAGTTCAATAATCCTTAGTTTGTCTTTCCTAGATCTATTTTCCAGGTTAATTGTTTTCCCAATTAGGTATTTTACATTTTTTCTATTTTTTTGTTTTGCTTGACTGATTCTTGTTGTCTCATTGAGTCATTTATTTCCATTTGTTCAGTTCTGAATTTTAGTGAATTATTTTCTTCATATACTTTTTAAATTTCTTTTTGTATCTGTCCAATTGAATTTTTAAATGAGTTGTTTTGTTTTATGGAATTTTTTTCCAATTCACAAATTTTCTTTTTTAAGGAGTTATTTTCCTTTTCTTTTTCACAATTTTTTTTTTCTGGGAGTTGCTTTCTTTTTCCATTTTACCAAAGCTATCTTTCAATGAGTTATATTCATTTTCCAAACACTCTTGCAAATTTTTCATTTCCTTTCCTCATTTTTTTTTCTAGCTCTTTTTAAATATCCCTTTTAATTTCTTCTAGGAGAGCTTTGTGTAATGAGGATCAGGTTATATTCTTTTTCAGGGCTTCATCTGGAGACAATCTGCCTTTAGTCTTCTCAGGATTTGAAATGTGTTCTTTTCTTTCACTATAGAAGCTGTCTATCATCAGAGTTCTCTTTACTTTTTTATTCTTTTTTTTTTTTTTTTTAAGTTAAGATCTGCCTTTAGGATGGGGGAGGTTTTCCAAGAAGCTGTAGCTGTGCTGGGTCAGTGCTGATTCACTCCCAGTGCTGGGTGGGCATGGCCAAGTTTCATGGTATTCTGGTATTTGGGGGGTTCACTATTGATCTTTTGCATTTGTGTTGCATGTTTTATAACTTCTCTGCTGATCTACTAGCTTGCAACCAGGCCAGAGTGGCCAATACTGCTGTAGATTCCTGTAGATTCCTCCCCATAGATTCTCTGCCACACAGAGTCTGCACGAACCAGGGGAGTGTGCACCACCCCAGAGAGTCCACAACAACTAGGACTCTGAGCTGTCTGTACTCAGCTGCTTGTGCTTCATTGCATCCTTCCCATTTTCAATTGAAATAGACCTTTTCTGGCGATCTTTGAAATTATCTTCTGCTGATAATTTGTTGCACTCCCAATATTTGTGGGTTTTGCCACTCTAGAGCTAATTCAGATGCTGTATTTCATAAATAGTGTTAGGATTGTAGAAGGTCAGGATGAAATGTGTGTTGTTTCCACCATCTTGGGTCCACCCCCATCTCATTGTTGAAGAGAGCAACATCCATCAGAATTGATCTTTGTATAATCTTGCTGTTGCCATGTATAATGATCTCCTGGGTCTGCTCATTTCACTTAGCATCAGTTTATGTAAGTCTCTCCAGACCTCTCTGAAATCATCCTGCTGATCATTTCTTACAGAATAATAATATTCCATACCATTCATATACCATAACTTATTCAACCATTTGCCAACTAATGGGTATCCACTCAGTTTTCAGGTTCTTGCCACTACAAAAAGGACTGGTACAAACATTTTTGCACATTCAAATCATCATTTTAATAGATCAATAGTACTTTATCATAATTATATGCCCAAATTGATGAGCATCCCATTGATTTCCCATGCCTTGTCATTACAAAGAAACCTCCTATAAACAGTGTGTGTGTGTGTGTGTGTGTGTGTGTGTGTGTGTGAGAGAGAGAGAGAGAGAGAGAGAGAGAGAGAGAGAGAAAGAAAGAGAGAGAAAGAGAGAGAGAGAGAGAGAGAGAGAGAGAGAGACAGACAGACACCTATTTGGGATACAGACCTAGTAATTGTATTTCTGAATCAAAGGGAATAGTTCTTTGGACCTTGTTCTAAATAGTTGTTCTGAATGGTTAGACCACTTCATTATTTTACCAAAGTTCATTGGAGTGCCTATTTTTTCTTATCCCATACAGCAGTGGTCATTTCTAATAAGAGTGAGATGGTACTTTAGAGTTGTTTTGATTTGTTTTTTCTAATTAATAGGGAGTTAGAGCATTTTGTTTCCATATGACTGTACATAGTTTTGATTTCATCTTCTGAAAACCATTCATATCTGTTGATAATTTATCAATTGGGAAGTGGCTCTCATTTTTATAAATTTGATTCAGTTTCCTATATATTTAAGAAATGAACCCTGTATCATTTCTGTATCTGTGGAAATCACATTTCATATTACTTCATTATTTACTGTACTTTTGGTCAAAATGCAATTTTCTTGATGATTTCTTTTAAATAGTTCTATTTTTGCTTTTGTTTTATCTGAGATTATGATTGCTACTCTTGCCTTCTTTTAAACTTCAACTGAAGCATAATAGATTCTGGTCAATCTCCACATTTTAACTCTCTGTATTTTATTTTTTAAGTGTATCTTTTATAAACAACATAATATTAGTTTCTGGTTCCATTCTACTATCCGTTTTCATTTTATAGGTTTGTTCATCCTTTTCCCATTCATAGTTATGCTGCAAATTTTCCTTCATCCTATTTTTTTCTCTTTATTTTGCCCCTCCAAAAAAAGTTTATTTGGCATCTGACCACTAGCTCTCTTAATTTGCCCTTTCTTATAATCATCCCTTTTTCTCTTATCTTAAGAAGAAAATTTCAAATGACCCTTCATTTGCATATTCATTTGGAGATACCTTTAGTATCTACATGAAGTAAACCCTAAATCAGATAACAAAGAGTCTGATATAATTAAAAACACCTGGAGACTAGCAAATTTTATCTGATTCCTTTCCTTTCCTGTAATTCTGTTGATAAGATAGATTTCTATATGTGCGTGCCTGTGTGTGTGTGTGTGTGTGAGAGAGAGAGAGAGAGAGAACGAGAGAGAGAGACAATGTGTGTTTGTCACATAAGTGTATATACATATATATGGTCATCTTGGTAGCACAGTGAAAAATATGGTAGGCTTGAAGTCAGGAAAACCTGAGTTCAGATAGTGTCTCAGGTACTTATTAGTTGGGTCACCTTGAGGAAGTCAGTTGACTTGCCTGCTTCAGTTTCCTTATCTATAAAATAATCTGAAGAAGGATATGGCAAATCACTCTGATATTCTTGCCAAGAAAATCCTAAACATGGTCACAAAGTCAGACATGACCCAAATGACTGAACAACAGAATATAGACATAAATATATAGATACACATAGAGATGTAAATACCTATGTTATATAGATATTAATAAATAAATATAGATATTTGCATAGTGTGTGTGTATATGTATACTTTTTGTTCACTCTTTGAACCAATTCAAGGAGAGGGAAATTTAAGTCTTTTTTCAATACCACTTGTCCCATTTTCTCCTTTACTATAAAAACTCTTCCTTGCATACCTCATTCTACCTCTCCCTTATTCCTTCTCCTAGTTGCATTCTTCTTTTTTATATCTTCATTTTTTGAAGATTATCCCAATATGATTGATTCATACGTGTGTCTTCTGTCTAAGGAGACTCCTTATATCTGCCCCAATAATGATAAATTTCTTGGGAATTCATGTATTATCTTCCCATAAAGGAAACTGTTTAACTTTATTGAGTCTCTTATATTTTCTCTTTCATGTCTTCCTTTTTATGCTTCTCTTGAGTCTTATATTTAAAAGTAAAATTATATATTCAGCTCTGGTCTTTTCATCAGAAATGCTTGCGAGTCCTCTATTTCATTAATTATGCATTATACCCTGAAAAATTATATTCAGTTTTGCTGGAAATATTATGCTTGGATGTTATTATAGCTTCTTTGCCTCTGTAATATTATATTTCAAATCCACCATTCCTTTGAAATGAAGCTTTGAAATTTTATGTGATCCTGTTGATTCCAGATTTGAGTTGTTTCTTTTTAGCTGATAAAAGTATTTTTTTAAGCTAAAAGCTTTGAATTTGGTTATAATATTTTGAGGAATTTTCATTTTGGTATATCTTTTAGAAGGTGATTGGTGAATACTTTTAATTTCTATTTTGCCATATTAGGACAGTTCCCTTTATAATATCTTGAAATATATTTCTGGCCTCCTTTTCTAATCATAGCTTTCTTATATTCCAGTAATTTGTTAATTATCTTTCTCAATCTACTTTCCAAGGAAGTAATTTTTTTGGTTACATCTTTCACATTTTCTTCTATGTTTTAATTTTTAAATTTGTTTTGTTGTTTCTTGATGTCCTGTAGAGTCTTTGGCTTCCACTTTCTCAATTCTAATTTTTAGGGAATTATTTTCATCAGTGAGCTCCCCCCTGTTTTTTCCCCTATTTAATCAATTCTGCTTTTCAAGGTATTCTTTTCTTCAGGGAGCAAGAAAGAAAAGGAACTAATAAGTAGAATTCAAAATCTAGAAAAAGGATTAACAAATGGTCTATATTTATAGAGTGAGGGAAAGAGAGCCAATAGGAATAAGATTGTCTTAAAATTGTATTAAATTTATAATAATAATTATTATATATAATAATAATTATATATTTATATATAATATATACTTATAAAATATATATAAATTTATATACTTACATATATAAAAGTATAATGTAAGAAAATAACTGGAGACCATGCATTGTGTTTACATAGGAAAAGGGGGGAAATCCCACTTCAGAGGAAAAACTCTAATATTCAAACCAAATGTAGGAAAATATAAAGCTAACTAATGAATTAATAATAATTGGATCAAGGAAATGAATAAAAAAAATGTTTACAAGGAGCACAGCTGAAAACCAAATAAATATACTAGATAAAATTGAGGGACTTAAAAAAACTGCACTCTGTGTAAGTTCTCTATAAAATTGTCTTTTGACATTTGAACATCTGACATTTGAACAACCTGCTATCCCATCAGAGTTACACTCTGAATGCTTGGTAGTTTAGCTCAAGAAAGAACTTCAGTGTCTGGTTCTTTATCCTGATAGGTAATCATCAGAATCTTCCTAATACAATTCAAATGGAAGTGATTTAATGGTATGACAGTAATGTACAACAATGAAATCAGCATATTTCTGTAGAACTTCATTTGGGTAGGTAATATAATACCTTTTCTCTCTTATATTTTTCTTTAGAGCTTGCTCTAACTCTGACAAGAATGCAACAACCTCATTTTCAATGCTTACATTCCTGGAAAGTTAACTGCCAAATTAAGTGAACTTATCTACAGCATTCAGAATTTTTCCACTTGTTGTAATTGATTTTTTTTTCACATATGGATGATATTCTGGTTGGTGGAGTGTAATGTTCTCTTGTTCAGTTTTCTTGGGGGTCTCTGGAAGCAACCTTAGTTTCAGTTCAGTAATTACCACATGAGTAGCCAGGGGTTAAAATACAAATCCTTTATTATCTCTTTCAAAGTCTTGTCTCCTTTCCTGGGGCTCGGTTTGCTTTCTTAAAGGCCTATCTCTCTCCTTGGTTCCGAGAGCCTGAGCTCCCACCTATCTTCTCTGCCCTCTGAATCTCTCCAAATCTCTGAATCTACCTGGCTGAGGCTTCTAGCTTATATGCTGTACACTGAGTACAAACCAGTCATTATATCACTAGGAAACCATTATTTGTTGTAAGACTAAATCTATCATACTGTACCATGCTAAACTAGATAATCCTTGTCTCTATCAATTCCACTGACTTAGAACCTTGTAAGAATCCTTTGTTTCAAGTTCAGAGTTCTGGGCCATAACAGTGGAGAATCTGTATTTTCTTGGTGTTAATAGACACAAATCAGCATAAGCAGCAGAGCTTCAATTCATATTTTCTTGCATCTCAGATTCAGAGACTGCATTGAATATATAGTCATCTTCAAAGAAAAAAATATCATGCACTGATCCTCTCTCCACTTTAGTTTTGACTTATAGCCTTTTCAAATTAACAATTTACCATCAGTGCAGTACCTGACCTTGATTCCATGTCTGTGCTCATTGAAAGTATCTATAAAATTGCTGAAAACATTATGATAAAAAGCATGGAAGCAAAAGCTCCACTCCATTGGTAATTAGGAAAGTGTGAGGGCATCATCCATCAGTCAGATCCGAGGTAAGCATGCCATCATGAAATTGATATACAATACTGATGAACTTCTCCAGGCAACTAAATTTTGCGTATTTCCATAGGCTCTTGTAACTGAATATATTAAACACTTGAATCAGATCATCAAATGTGTACAGATCTCCATTCTACTTCTGACATTTCTCCTGGAGTTGTCAAGCAGCAAACACTACATTGATTATTCTTTGGTCCTTGGATGTGAAGCTACATTAGCTCTTAGGGAGATGGCCATCTTCCAGGTAGAGGATCAGCCTATTAAGGAGGACTCTCTGGCAAGAATCTTGCCTGCAATGACAAAGTGAGTCCTTCCTACCCCTGTAATTGTAGAACAATCTATTTCATTTACCTTTATAATTCAACACTTAAGTTATAACCTTGTCATGCTATATAACATGGAAAATTTTCAGTCAAGTCTTGTATGATCAGTGAATATTCCAATTTATAAATCTCAATTAGACAAGGATAAGTGGAAGAAATAAATAGCATTAACAGTGGCAAGAGATTCCAATGCCTCCTTCTTAGTTTTAGTAAAATCTAGCAGAAAATGAAACAAAAGAAAAAATGATTGAATGAATTGCAGGAGAAATGAAAGATAAAGATTTGTGATTTCTTCTAAATAAGCATGTTTAATAATATCATGTTTCTTAGCATTACATTAGCTTTTTTTTTTTTTTTAATTTGACCATATAATAATCACAGAGATATTGCAAATACAAAGCTGAATCCTTTGCATCATATAATGAAAATCAGTTCAGGGAGAGCAAAAAAAAAAAAAAATACAAAGACCCAAATGGAAACTTATTAATGAAATCCTAAATAAAAGGTATCACTATCCCATCCTTTGGGAGAGGTAGAAGGTCTGCAACTATTGTACTTTGAATGATGTTTTCAGAAATTTTGATGAATTAATTAGTTATGCTGATTTTTTCTTGTCTTTTTTATTTAAAAATATAATTAGTTACATGAAGTATCTCTGGGAGAGAAAGGAAGAAGTTTACTGGGGAAATTATGGTGATATAAAAAAATCGATAAAAACTTATTTAAAAAAAGGAGGGAAGCAATAAATTGGGAAAAAATATTTATAATAAGTTTCTCTGATAAAATTGTTGTTTACAGGATATAAACTGATTCAACTGTACAATCAAAAGAGTCAATTCCAGAATTATAAATGGTCAAACAATGTGAATAAATAGTACCCTTGGAGATAAGTCCTAGCTGTCTATAGCCAAATGAAAAAAATGTTCTATATCACTAATAATCAGAGCAAGGCAAATTAAAGTAGCTCAGATTCTAGATCATACTTTTGGGATGGCAAATTCAACAGGAAAAAAATAAAAGTAAAAAATGTTCATCTGGGGATTTGGGATAAGGGAAACACTGATATACTACTGATGGAGCTGCAAATTAGCTCAGTCTTTCTAGAAACCAGTGGAATTATTTCAAACTTAGCTAGAAAAGAATCCCTGGATATTAAATCATAAAACCAACAATTAACTTATTATTTTGCATTGCATTTTCTTTATTTTATTAAACATTTTCTAATTGAACTTTTTACAATGAAAATATTCATCTTTGCTCTGCAATACAGTGACCTACCCTTATATACTGTGTTAAATATTTAACAAATGAGTGAAGGGCTAAAATTTGAGTACCATTACATGGGAAATAGAAATTATCAAAAGTATCATTCTCCAAAAGAAAGTATGTAAAAATAGATTATTTGATTTATGAATCATTTCTCCCTGGATCATTTCAATGTTTTAGTAACTCTTCCAAAATCCTGTGTGAAAAGAGAATAAATTAAGAATTACAATTTAGTAATTGTAGGTGAATTTCAAGGTTTAACTCTGTCCCATTCTGAGTTAGTAGGAAATAGTATTTTTAGTGTACTAAATGTCACTTAAAATCTTACCTCATTTCACTGTATTCCAAATATATGGCTAAATAGAATGAATTTGACCTGTTTTTTAAATGGTATATCACTCTGGAATACAAATTTCAAAAGCAATTTTTCTCTGAAATATCCATGACATTTGAAAAACATTTTTCTTCTTTTTTTTGTGAAAAAAGGAACAAATCAAAAGGGAAAAAACACCAGAAAGAATGAAAGGATGGGGAAAGCTCCTATCTGCATTCACAGATAAAGTGTATCAGTTCCTTATCTGGCTATTGATATTATCTTTCTTCATGAGTCCTTTGTACTTGTCTTGGATCATTGCATTTCTGAGAAGAGCTGAATCAATCATAGTTAATCATCAAATGATGTTTCTGATACTGTGCACACTATTTTCCTAGTTTTGCTTATTTTGTTTTCTTTTAGTTTGACAAGTCTTTCCAGTTTTTTTTTTTTTGAAATCTCCCTGTACATCATTTCATATTGTGCAATAGTATTCTATTACATTTATGAACATTCCTCAAATAATAGGCCTCCCATCAATTTCCAATATTTTGTCACCATGAAGAGGGATTTTATAAATATTTTTGTACACATAGGTCCTTTTTCCCTTTTTTTATGATCTCTTTGGGATACAGACCTAGCCAGATTGCTAGTTCAATGGTTATATATGGTTTGGTTGTCCTTTAAGCATAGTTTCAGATTGTTCTTTAGAATGGTTGGATCAGTTCAGAACTCCATCAACAATGCATATTAGTGTCACAGTTTTACCACATCCTCTCCAACATTTATCATTTTCCTTTTTTGTTACTTTGGTCAATCTGGTAGATGTGAGGTATTATCTCAGAGTTTTAATTTGCATTTCTCTAATCAAAAGGAATTTAGAGCACTTCTTCCTATGGCTATGTATAGCTTTGATTTTTTTTTTTTTCATGTAAAACGTACCTATTCATATTCTTTGACATTTATGTATATGGGATATGGCATGATTCAGTTCTCTATTTGAGGAAAGAAACCTTTATCAGAGGCTGTAAAAATTGGAAAAAATCTTTTTCTCAGCTTACTGCTTTCTTTCTAAACTTGGTTTCAATGGTTTTGTTTAATATAAAAACTTTAAAAATTTAATATAATCAAAATTATCTATTTTGCATTTTGCAATCTTCTCTATCTCTTGTTTGATCAAGAATTCAGAATAGATTGATTCTTCCCATAGGTCTGACAAGTAGATTATTCCTTGCTTTTCTAATTTGCTTTTGGTGGTCATCTTTATGATTAAATTATGTACCCATTTAGAACTTATCTTAGTATATTGTGTGAGATATTGGTTTATAGGTAATTTCTATCCTTTTTTTTTTTCAGTTTTATCAGGGATTTTTGTCAAATAGTGAGTTCTTATCCCTAAAACTGTAATCTCTGGTTTCATCAAAACTAGGTTACTTTTATCATTGACTACAATGTTTTGTGTACCTAATCTATTCCACCGATCCACCTCTCTATTTCTTAGCCAGTATCAGATAGTTTTGATGATTATTGTTTTATTTTTCCCTCCAAATAATTTTTAATTTATTTTTAACACATATTGCTTTATGAATTATGTTGGAACAGAAAAATCAGAGCAAAGCAGAAAAACCATGGGAGAGATTAAAAAAGAGAAAAAAGAACTGACATAGCATGTGTTGATTTACATTCAGTGTCCTTAGTTCTTTTACTAGATATGGTAAAATTTTCTTCTTGATATTCCTCAATCAACAACTTAAGAAAAATGTCCTCAATGCAATTGTATTATTTTGCGTACAATACCACCTCTTATATATGTTGTTTTGATATGTGAAATAGCCTATGTTAGTGATTAGACTCAATCTTGGATTTAAGGCTGGGGTTCAAGTACTACTTCTCATAGTCTCAGTAACCCTAAGCAAAAGTCACATAAACTCTCAGTTTATGCCATAGATGTAAAACTAAGCCTTGCTGGCTTTAAAATCAGTTCTTCCACAGTCCAAAATGGTGGAAAGAAGCCAGGAAATTTTCTGAGTTCTCCCTACTTTCTCTTAGAAATAACATTAAATTAGTCCTCCAAAAGGATTCTGGAATGACTGAATTCACAAAAAGATGGGGTGAAACAATTTTCCAGCTTATGATAACCTAGAAGGACATTAGGAAAGATCTGTCTCATTTGGGGAAAAAAAGTGGAGTGCATCCCAGTGTGGACAGCATCCAGGCAAGGTAGCAGAAGACTCTTAACCACAAAACAAAGATCAACAACATAGACTCCTCAGGCCTGGCTCAGCACAATAGCCATTAGGCTTACAGTCACAGAGCAGAAGGCAAATTGCCAGTCCCAGAATACTGTAACATCAGGCAAAACTAGACCAAGTTACCCCAACATGTGAGACCCAAGGATGGAAAGCCAGTGAAGAAGCTCTTGGACCTCAGCACTAGAAGCTTGGGACAATGAGCCTGATGTTCTAGGAACAAAGTTTAACTTTTAAACATAAGCAAAAAACTAAAAAGAGCCTTTGCCATAGAAAACTGCTAAGGTGACAGGGAAATTCAAAACACAAAGTAAGAAGATGACAACAATGTTAAAATGCCTACATATAAGGTCCAAAGAGCATTATGAATTCATCTCCTGCCCAAAAATTCCTCTTGAAAGAGCTCAAAAAGGATTTTAAAAATTAAGTAAGAGGTAGAAGAAAAATTGGGGAAAAGAATGAGAATTATGCAGGAAAATTATGAAAAAAAGTCTCAACATTTTGGGGAAAAAAAAGCACAAAGACTGAAGAAAACAACTCCTTAAAAGAAGAAATGGTCAAATTTTTTATCTCTAAATACTAATGTGATTATTCTTCCCCACTTGAAACCACCTTATTTTTTTCAAATTATATGTAAAGAAAGTTTTCAACATTCATTTTTGTAAGATTTTGAGTTTTCTCCCTCTGTCATTTCACTCCTTCCTTTCCCAAACTGCAAGCAATCTGATGTAGGTTGTACATGTACAATCATTTTAAATATATTTCCACATTAATCATTACATGAATAATCTAGAAAAAGAGCATGTCAATGAATTGGGCTTGCAATTTAAAAGCTAAAAAAAGAACAAATTAAGAGCCTTCAAGTAAACACCAAATTAGAAATTCTGAAACTCAAAGGAGAGCTTAATATAATCAAAAGTAAGAAAGTTGTTGAACTGATAAATAAAACTAAGAACTGGTTTTATGATAAAATGTGAATACTTTCCCCTTTTTATGATCTCTTTGGAATATAGACCCAGTAGAGAGACTACTAGATCAAAGGATATGCACACTTTGATAGCCCATTAGACATAGTTCCAAATTGCTCTCCAGAATGCTTGTATCAGTTCACAACTCCACCAGCAATATAGTAGTGTTCCAGATTTTCCACATCTCCAACATTTATCGAATAATTCCACTTTAAAAAGTAAAGTTGAACAAGCCATTAATTCTCTAAGAAAAAAAATTCAGTGTCAGATTGGTTCCCAAATGAATTTTATAAAACATTTAAAGAGCAATTAATTCCAATACTAGATAAACTACTTGGAAAAATAGGCAAAGAAGGAGTCCTACCAAATTCTTTTTAATGACAAAAATAAGATGCTGATATATAAACCAGGAAGAGCCAAAATAGATAAAGAAAATTTTCCTTATGAATATTGATACAAAATTTTAAATAGAGATTACATCAGCATATTATAAGAATGATACATATGACCAGGTGGTATTTATAGCAATAATGCAACACAATTGGTCACGTTGATAACAAATAGAATAAATAGAAAACAAAATAAAAAAAAATATGATTATTGCAATAGATAGAGAGGAAAAAAAGCTTTTGAAGAAATGCAGCACTCATTCCTATTAAAAATTTTAGAGTGCATACAAATAAATACAGCTGTTCTTAAAATATTAAGCATTGTCTGTTTAAAACCATCAGCATATTATAAATAAGGGGGATAAGTTAGAAGCATTCCCAATAAGATCAGGGGTGAATAAGGATGCCCATCATTGCCCCTGTTATTCAGTATTGTATTAAAATCTAGCTTTAGCAATAAGAAGAAAAAGAAATGGGAGGAAATAGACTAGGCAATGAGAAAACAAAATTATCAGTCTTTGCAAATGATGTGATATACTTAGAAAATTCTAGAGAATCTACTCAAAAAACCTACTTGACATAGTGAGCAACTTTGGTAAAGGTGGAGGATATAAAATAAACACACAAATCATAAGTTCTTCTATACATTATCAACAAAATCTAGCAGCAAGAGATAGAATGAGAAATTACATTTAAGGTAACTATAGACAATATAAAACACTTGGAAGTCTAAGTCTAACTACCAAGACAAACCCAAGGACTTTATGAACACAATTACAAAGAACTTTTCCCCACACAAAAACAGTCATATCTAGACAATTGGAAAAATAACAATTGCTCATAGGTAGGTTGAGCTAATATAATAACAATGGGAAATCTACCTAATTAAATTTAGTTGTTCAGGACCAAAGCAATCAAACCACCAAAGATTAGTTTATAGAGCTGGAAAAAATAATAATAATTCAACTGGAAGAACAAAAAGTAATGAAAATCAAGGTAACTAGTGAAAAAATGGCCTAGGCATACCAGAGCTAAAACTATATTATAAAATAGCCATCCTCAAGAGTATTTTGTACTGCCTAAGAAATAGAGTGGTAGATCAGGTTAGGTAGAATAGTTTAGGTATAGAACAGATAATGGTCAATGACTATAATAATAGATAAACCCAAAGACTGTAGCTTTTGAGATTAGAATTCACTGTTTGCTAAAATAAAATAAAATAACTGCTAGCAAAAATGGGAACAACTATGACAGGAACTAGGCATAGACCAGCATATCATATCCTATGCCAAGAAAAGGTACAAAACATGATTTGTATACAAAGGATTATCCCATAAACAAATTTGGAAAGCAAAGAATGGTTTGCTGTTTTGATGTATGAAGAAGGGAAGAGTTTATTGATTGATTGATTGATTGAATTTAATCTTTTTATTCAAAACATATTCAAGGGCAATTCTTTAACATTAGCCCTTGCAAAATCTTGTGTTCCAATCTCCCCTTCCCTCATCCCTCTCCTAAATGGCAAGTAGTTCAATATATATTAAACTTGGAAGAAATATATGTTAAATGCAATATATGCATACATATTTATATAATTATCTTGTCCCACAAGTAAAATCAAATCAAACCAGAAAAAAAATGAGAAAGAAAATAAATTGCAAGCAAACAACAACAAAAAGAGTGAAAATGCTATGTTGTGAACCATTCTCAGTTCCCACAGTTCTCTTTCTGGGTGTAGATGGTTCTCTTCATTAAACCACTGGAACTAGTCTGAATTATTTCATTGTTGAAGAGAGGCACTTCCAACAAAATTGATCATTATATAATGTTATTGTTGACATGTATAATGATCTCCTGGTTCTGCTCATTTCACTTAACATCAGTTCATGTCTCTCCAGGAATCTCTGAAGTCATCCTGTTGGTCATTTTTTATAGAACAATAATATTCCATGACATTCATATATCCTAACTTTTTCAGCCATTCTCCAACTGATACACATCCACTCAGTTTCTTGCCACTACAAAAAGAGCTGTCACAAACATTTTTACACTTGTGGGTCCCTTTTGAAGGGAAGAGTTTATGACCAAACACTACTTAGACTTGCAGGGGTCCTCAAACTACGGCCCATGGGCCAGATGCAACAGCTGAGGAAGTTTATCCCCCTCACTCAGGGCTATGAAGTTTCTTTATTTAAAGACCCACAAAACAAAGTTTTTGTTTTTACTAGTCAGACCCTCCAGCAGTCTGAGGAACGATGAACTGGCCCCCTATTTAAAAAGTTTGAGGATCTCTGATAGAGAATAATTTGCAAGCCAAATGGATAATTTTGATTGCATTAAGTTTAAAGGTTTTTGCACAAACAAAACCAACATTACCAATATTAGAAGGAAAATAGAATACAGGGAAACAAATTTTTACAGACAGTATTTCTGATAAATGCCTTACTTTTCAAATATATAGAAAACTGAATCAAATTTAGAAGACTATAAATCATTCCTCCATTGATAACACTGAAGAACATGAACAAGTAGTTTTTATATGAAGAAATGAAAACTATTTTAGTCATATAAAAATACTCTAAATCACTATTGATTAGAGAAATTGAAATTAAAACAACCTGGCTAATAGGGTTGGCCAATATGACAGAAAAAGAAAATAACAAATGTTGAAGAAAAGGGAAGTTTGGATCACATGCATTGTTGGTGAGTTGTGACCTGATCCAACCATTCCAGAGAGCAACAGTCCCCAGAAAACAATACCCTTTGATTCAGCAGTGTCACTAATGGGTATGTATTTTATCCATATGAGATCATATAAAAGGGGAAAGGATACACATGTACAAAAATATCTTTAGAAACTCTTTTTGTGATGGAATATTTGGAAATTGAGAGTCTACCATCAACTTGGGAATCTGTAAACCAACTGTGGCAAATGAGTGTAATGGACTATTATTTTTCTATAAGAAATTATGAGCAGAATGATTTCAGAAAAACTTGGACACTTTCATGAGATGGTGCTGAGTGAAGTGAGCAAGACAAGGAGAACATTTTATAGTAACAACATTTTGCAATGATCAACTGATAGATTTAGCTTTTCTCAGCAAAACTATGATTCAAGATAACTCCAAAAGAATGGTGATGAAAATTGCTATCCATATGTAGGAAAAAAGGTATGAAGTCTGAATGTATATTGAAGTATACTATTTTCACTTTTTTGTTTTTGTATTTTTGTGTTTTCTTTTTTGTGTGTGTTTTGTGTGTGTTTTTCCCTTTGCTTCTAATTCTTCTTTCATAACTTGACTAATGTGGAAAAAATAAGTTTAACATGAATGTACATGGATAGCTTGTTGTCTTAGAGAGGAGGGAGAGAAAATAGGAAGGGAGAAAAAATTAGAATTCAAAATCTTACAAAAATGAATGTTGAAAAATGAAAGTAATTTGAAAGAAATACAGTATTATTAAGTACAAAAAAGTCAGTTCTCTATCTACTTTGCCAGATTGTTTCTCATGAGTCTAAGCATAGATATGGAGTGGTGGGTAGAGAGCTAGCTTCTAATTTAAATAAGAAGTTACTGTCTTACAAGGCCTTTTGTAAATGTAAGATACTGTAGAACCTGAAAATGTTTTGTTTAGATGTCACTTATTACAGCCAGGTCTCAATTCTTGTGAATAATCAATCTCCTGAAGTGGTTGCATATATTTGAATTTTCAATTTTTAAAGTTATATTTTCAAATATACTAACTAAATTCAAGGGATTTATTCATCGCAGTAATCAGGACCCAGCTGCACTTAAAGGCAGGTAAACCACAAGTGTCTGTTAAATGGAAAGAAAATTGCTTGTGTTCTTATTTTTTGCTTAATATAATAAGAAATCATTCTTATTTCTTATAGGCAAGATAATTATATTGCTTTTTGTTCCTTAGCTCCAAATCACACACAAAAAATAAAAATGCACAGTAGTTCAAGGAAATTATAAGAAATAACTTCCTCAATAAGCCTAAATTAAATAAAATAAGAGGAACCGTAATTGAGGAACTACTAGAATCTTAAGAAGGAAAACATGACTATATGTAATACAAATTCTAGAAATCCTATCAAATAAATAAAAAGTTGACAAAAGCAATATTGATGTAAAACAGTATGTGTAAAACAGTATGATGTAAAACAGTATGTGAACAGTATGTAAAACAGTATATCCCATGATATTTCAGAGGAAGTATAAAAATATTTCAGAATCTGTAAATAATACTATATGTTACTTACATTGGTAAAAATCATAAAAAGGAAAATGATAGTATTATGGAATGCACCTAGGGATAACTATCAAGAAATACCTTGACAGAAGTGACCTAAAAATCTATATAAATAGCTCAAAATAGCTTCAGAAAGTTATATGAATATTTACCTGGTATAAGTTATAGAAAATGTGAAGATCAAATAACATGAATAATAACAGCAACAAAAAGATATGAAAATGAATTTAGTAAATAGCAACCTATTAAAATTATTGATTTTCTTAGTAAGTAAAAGCAAAAATCAAAATATTAATATAAAATGAGTATTAAAAGAGTGCAGTAAACTATTTGATATAAATCAAACAAAATTAAAGGCTTTTTAAAAGAGCCTTAAGAAACAAAGATTTCAGGGCAACTAGATGGCACAGTGGCTAGAGCACTGGCTCTAGAGTTGAGGACCTGTGTTCAAATTTGACCACAGATACATAACATTTACTAGTTGTGTGATATTGGGAAAGTCTCTTTATCCCAACTGCCTCACCAAAACCAAACCAAACCAAACCAAAACAAAACAAAACCCAGAACAAAACAAAACAAAAACAAGAAACAAGATTTTAGAGGAAAGAGATACATCCCAAAGATAGAGAATAAAGCAAAGTTCTTGGTGTCTATACAGTTGGAAAAATTCCAAAACATTGAAAATGTGAGTTGGATTAAATTGCATAAATAAAAAAGAAGGGACCATTTGTATAATGAATGGCAAAATAGTCACGTTAAGGGAAATGACTAATGCTGTATCTTCTCTAAAGAACTGAAAGCCAGATAAAATCCATAATTATTGGCTCAGACACTTAATATTGTTGTATAAATTACCATCATCTTATCTGTATAAGAGGTGCCATGAGCTATTCATATGTTTTCCTTACTTCTGTGTTTCTCTCTTTCAACCTGCAAGTGTAAGTTCATGAAGTTTAAAAGGAATACTTATCTTCAGATCTCAGATAACTTTCCTGACAACCTAATTAGACAACAACCTAATTAGGTAGAGGGGAATTCCCAGGATCCAAGTCCCCCACGTAACTGATTCATAGAACCACACAATTTCAGAGTCAAATGACCCTCAGTGGTAATCTAGAACAATCTAGAGAAGGGGTTCTTACTAAAATTTATTTGACAACTGGCAATTCAGAGATTTTTTTAAAGACCTCCACTGAAGGTAAATCCCCTACTTCCTGAGGCAACCCATATACCTTTTAGATAGCTCAAGTTGTTAGGAAGTTATTTTATCTCTCTTATTTTAACGATATTTATCTCTCTGTCCACTTGTGATGTTAATATGTTTCTCTCTCTCTCTTTTTTAAACTACCCACCATTCATGATACTAACATGAATATAAATGAATATATCCTCTTTTCAATGCAGTAACTTTTCATATACTAGAATACAATCATTTTGTTCTCCCTAAAACCTCTCTTCCAAACTAAATATCTCTAGTTCCTTCAGTTTGTAATGGAGGATTAGCCAATAAGGGTTCAAGCCTTAAAGTATGCTCATATTTGTTATATAGTACACACACAAATATTGCCTACATTTTTTTACCCTCTAGGGAGTAAGAAGGAGAAACAAAATAATTATATGGCAATTAAAAATCATAATAAAAAAGCATTATTTCTTTCTTAGAGAGAAGACAGAAGGTATAGGGGATGATGTCAATAAATTTTGAGATTAAAGGAATCTGAGAAGAGGATAAACTTGATTGAAGCAATTCAAAGTGAAGTCAACAGAACCAGGAAACAATTTAGATAGTAACATTAATGTTACAAAATATAGTAATTTTGAATTACTTAGGAATTCTGATCATCACTAGCTGCCTCCTAACAGAGAGATAATTGATTCATATAAAGAATAAAACACAGTTTTGAATAGAGAATAAGGAAATTTATATTGCTTTACTATGCTTAATTCCATCAATTTCTTTATTTCTTGATGGAGTGTGATTTAAAGCACAATCTCAAAATGTTGTGGTAATATTTTTGCTTTACTTGTGATCTTATTGGAAATATGTTCTTTATGCTTATATTGTTAGCTCATGGTTTTACATAGTTATTAATTACCATTTTAAAGGTAAGTTGACTTATTTGCATACTTTCTAGTATTGTGTTTTCTTTTACACAAAAATGAATATTATGTTTTGTCAAAAGTTTTTTTGAATATCTATTGAAATAATCATATAATTTTTGATATTTTTGTTATTAATGTTGGCAACTTTGTTTATAATCTGTAATATTTATCAAATTCTATATTTCATTACAGATATAAACCTACAGTGGACATAATTTGTAAGCCTTTTCATTTATTATTATTGATTCTTTAGTAATATTACATTTGAAAATTTTATAGGGACAGCTAGGTGGTACAATGGATAGAACACCAGCCCTGAATTCAGCAGGACCTGAGTTCAAATTTGGTCTCAGATATTTAATATTTCCTAGCTGTGTGACCCTGGGCAAGTCATTCACCCTAATTGCCTCGGGGGAAAAAAAAAGAAAAAAGAAAATTTTATATCAGTGTCCATTAGATATGTTGGCCTACAATTTTCTTTATTCACTGGATATCAATACAATATGTGCTTATATGAGGAAATTTAGTAGAATCTCATTTTTATAATTTTTAAAAATAATATTGGTTTTATTGTTCTTTAAATATTTGAAAGAATTCCCTTGGAAATATATCTAGTATCTGTTTTTTTCTTCTTTGGTAGTTCATTTATGGTTCATCCAATTTTTTTCCCTTGAGATTTGGTTTTTTAAATTATATTTCTTATTGTGCTAATCTGAATAATTAATATTTTTTGCTATTTTTTGAATTATAATTTCAGACAACTTTTATTTTGCCTTATTTTTTATGAATTCTACTTTTTCCATTTTTATATTGGATTTAACTTTTTCTTTTTCTTCTTTGTAATCAATTTTTTTTAACGCTAAAAATATAGTCTCCAATTTTACTCATTAATTCAATGAGTGTTATTTTTTATTTTATTTATTTTTGGGATTTTGATTGTGGTGTTTAATTGAGGCTTATTATATTGTTTTCTAGAACATTTTTTGGTTTTGTTTTGTTTTTAGTTGGAGCTTTAATTTATGGGTCTGTTCTTTATCAAATGTTTAAAGACAAACTTTCACTGAAAACTACTTTGACTGCATTTCAAAAGTTTTGTTATAACATTTCATTATTTTCATTGTCCTTAATGAAATTACTTATATTTACTATGATTTGTTATTTTAATCTTTTTCCTCTTTAGTATTAAGTTAACTTCTAGTTAACACTTATTCCTAGTTAATACTTATACTTATTATACTTCATGTCCCTATTACTGAAGGAAGTTCATTGATGTCCTTCTGTTAATACTTTTTCTGTGTTCCCTTTCCTTCTCACTGCCCTTTCTAATTTGAATTTAAAAAAAAAAAAACTTTAAAAAAATTAGACCCTCTGTTTCATTAGACACCTACTATGAAGCCTAATGATAGCATTCTGAGAAGAAACATATTTCCCACCATGTTGTAGTTTAAATAGTCCGTTCTTATTTACTCTCTTATGATTTCTTGATCATAATTACCATTTTATGTTTCTGTTAACTCCCATGTATATATTTAAAAGTTTCTACAGTAGCTGAAAAATTATATTTGCCTTGGAAATTCATTTAACTCTTAGTGACTGCAAAATAATTACATTTAGTTGTATTAATATTTAATCTTATATTTATAATAAATCACTTTTAAAAAAAAACTTCCATGCTTCTTTGGCAAGATTCAACCGTAGCAAAATCTTTCTAAATGAATTTTTAAAGTTAAATGTTTCAAACATATATTTTTTTAAATCTAGAATTTCAGATATTCGAATCATCACAGAAACATTGTTTTTTTTCTCATTTAAAATATGATTTCTGAAAAAAATATGCATATTTGAGAATTACATTTAGTTTACTAATGAATATCTCAAAATGTCAGATAGCACCATATGTTTTAGTAAGGTGCAATTGATTGCTTGCACAAATACTTTTGTTTGTTTGTTTTTCTGGCTGAGACAATTGAGTTTAAGTGACTTGCTGAGGGTCACACAGCTAGGAAGTATTATATATGAAGTCAGATTTGAACTCAGGTCCTCCTGACTTCAGAGCCAGTACTCTATCTATTGTACCATCTAGCTGTCCCTTATATTTTCATTTTATAAAAGCATATTGCTTTGGAAAAATATCATTTTCTGATTTTTTCAACCAAAATGTTTTTTTTTTTTTTTTTTTTTTCCCTAGGCAAATATAAGAACTGGTAACAGAGATAGAATATTGGACTTGGAGTTAGGAAGATCTGAGTTCAAATCTCACTTCAGAGATGCATTGTATTAATTCTAGGCAAATCAATTAAAATCTTTTTGTCCCAGTTTCCTCATTTGTAAAAAAAAAAGGCAGATAATAATATGCCTACCTCACAGGGTTATTATGTGTCATTTTTAATTAACATAGGTAAAGTAGTTTGCAAACCTTAAAGTGCTATGCAAATGTTCACCCATTATCAATCTTTTGCTTGAATTCAAGTAATTTTTCATACCCTTTTTTTTATATTAACCAGTTTTAGACTGAATACTGAATTACTCTGAATGTATCAGGAGCCACTTGGTTCCTTAATTATGTGTCCCTTTTTTCTTTCTGGGAAATAATACATGAAGATTATCAGTCTTCAAGGATTTACACTATTGTGGAGCCTTTTGAATAGTCTGTGATTCTACAGAGAAGAATAACAATAGCTTAAAAATAATCTACAATTTTTTAAAAAGAATTTTGGGATATAATTTATTTTTATTACATTCAGGTAAATAACATTCAGAGACATAGCATGCTTTCTCAGGGCATTTAACTATTTAGTTCCTCTTCTTATTTATTCTCCTGTCTGCCTTATATTTCCTCTTACCCATATTTGTTTACTATTTCTTTTCTGGAAATTATTTTTTCTTGATGGTGGATAGGAATAAAACTACATCCTTTTCTCTGAAGTCAAGTAGTAGTTTTTTGCCTTTCCTTGTTGTTTCTTGCCTATTATACAATTATTTTTTAACACTTTTTTTTTTGCAAATTCAAGGTCCTATTACTTTTTCATCTTTGTGACACTTAAAAATATGTTCTATTCTTTTTGTGTTCTTTATTATATTTCCTTAATATAGGTTTAATTTTAACGTTCCATTCAACAGAGTTCCCTATGAAACTGTATTTGCCTCTCTGAATATCTATTTCCTCAATGACTAGCATAATTTTCATTTTTCATTAGAATTTTGTTCATCAGAATCTCTAATATTTTTAGAGTCACTGGGAAACAAGTAAGGAGATGGAGTTTTCCACACAGAATCAAGGGCAAAAGTAATCTAGGAATTCAGGATCAGATTAGGAGTGAACATGGCTGATATGAATACTTTCTTAAATGAAGGTTCTAGGGATGAGTTATCTAATCAGAAAAAGAGCCAACAGGGCTTTAGTCTTCTCCAGTGTGACAAGGTCACTGGAAAGGAGGCATAAATGTAGCCTGGGGAATTATTGGTTTAGATGGATTAGGAGATGGAATAAATGTAGTGTAATAGAGTACTGAAAATGTCCTCTTATCAATCATATCATCCAAGCAATAAAAAAAAAAAAGTTATGAAGACTTCAGTATTAAATAAATTGGGAGAATCAGTAAGATAAAGAGGGTATGACTAAAAGAAAGAGCTAAAACTAAAGACAAATAGATGGAGGAATGTTTCAGAAGATAGTAAAGGCAGAGAAATAATATCTCTCCATGTCCTTTCTCTCACACGATTCTTCTCTCCTTTCTATGTTACCTTTTCAGCCAGTTTTTCTTTTATACAGTAGAACTTCAAAGGGGTCAGTGCTTTATAAGGAAAAAAAGATCTCTATTGGAGTCAGAAAAATTTAGGGACAAAACTTAATTGACAACAATGAATTATGTGATCATGGACAACTCATTTAACATTTCAGTCACTCAGGAGATTTCCTAAGGCTATAAGTGAAAGATGGTGAATATGCATTGATAGAGAGTTTTCTGATTAGGAGTTTCCTAACTAATTTAATCACAGATTAGAATAAAAAGCAAAAATAAATAAATAAATAAATAAATAAAATAAACAATAAAAATGGCATGGGGGAAAAATTAATGGCATAATATATCTCTTTCATATCTCTGTCTCTCACTAACTCATTGTATGCTATTGGAATTCATTAAATTTTCTGGGTCTCATTTTCCTAATCTATAAAATTAAAGGAATGGACTTTATTTCTAAGTTTCTTTCTAGCCTTAAAATTCTATGATAGTGTGATTTGCCACCCCCAACATTTTGATTAATTTCAGTTATAAGTGAAGTGTTCAAACTAGTTTCTATTCATCAGAAAGTCTATGAAATGTGCTCTTTCAAACTCCAGGGCCTCATTTTTGATGCATTAATGATGAGTTACTCCACTGACAATATATTACTTTTAATTAGGCCCATTTTCTCCCTTCCCACCTCCCAACATGAATTATTGCATTTCACAAGGTAAGCGTTTGTCTCCCTTTTATCTTTAATGCATTGTTAAAAATCAAAGCCTGAATCCAAGTAGAATAGCAAAGTCAGTTGGGTTTTTTTTTTTTTTTTAATCTTAATTATATGCTTTATTTGTCTTTCAAATGCAGGCACATAATTGCTTAGAGACATGCTCTGTGTTGAGTACAGGTGGGCTGAGGAATGAAATGTACCTTTTCTGAACAAAGTGGAATGAAGATGAAAACTTCTGCAATACATGGCTGTAATTGCTGGGTGCAGGTGTATAGGAAAGGAATGTTTCCAGTCACTTTGTTCATTCATCTAGTTTTGAGAAGAAAATGCTCCTTTTGTAGAAAAAAAAAAGAAGCTGTCATGATATTTGTAGAACAAGAGACTGGTTAAAGAACACTGAAAACTTGGTTATCCTTGGGATGCAAAGACATGCTCATGTGTTCCATTTATGAAATTACTGGTTTTTTCCACCCTCATGCTCCCCATTCTTAATGCTTTGGGATGTTACACTTTTCAAACTGTCACCTCAAGGCTGAAATCTTGTTTGGGATATAAGAAATGGTTTACCATCTCTGCAGGTCTAATGCTAGCCTCAGCAGCTTTCTCAAGAGTCCACTGGCAGAATCAAATTATCAGAGGTCACAGAAAAGGCTGCTCCTGACAGTATGCATTACACTGGAGACTCATCATTGTTGCGACCATAATTTTTATTAACATTACTCACACAGTATATAAGTGCCTAGAGTGTTCAGATTTGACCCTCCCCATGTCCCCCTTTACCACCAATCTCAGATCCCTTCCAGTCTTCTTATCTCAGGGGTCTTACTGAAAAAGTGACCTGTTAAATAACAGTGAATTTAAGTAAATTTCTTTAATTTTGAAAGCCTTGTTGGTTGAGGCTTTCCACTTTTTGTTATTGTACCTTTTGCCTTTAAATATCATCTTGCTATGATAGAATGTCATATCTTTAAATATATATCTATATCTATATCTATATACCTTATTTGTTAGAAATGAAACATTTATTTCTTATTCAGCATAATATATGTGTAATAACTCAAATACTGGAATTTTCATGGTTTCTTCACCCAAGTTGTGATGACATTTGTAATTTTAGGGAACAGTGTCCTATTGAATATGTTGACTTTTATCTTTTCCCACTCTGACAGGAAGGTGTTTTTTTTTTTTTTTTAATTTTTCAGACTTTGAAAATAAATAAATTTCACTTCTTAAAAATAGCAACTAAAGGACTTCATACTTTGCAAATATATTTTGGGATCATATTTATATTGTTCTTTCTACTGTGATTATTTTTAAAATTTCAATTAGGACTTTTCCCTATATTGTCAATTGGCAAAAGTGGCAGAAACTACTTTTGAGAAGAAATCTGTATTTTTATGAAATAAAAGCTTAAGTTATAGTCATTCTATGACTCTGACTAGAGACAATTCACTATTCTAAGAATCAGCAAAGTGAAATTGGAAGTGTACATTAACTAAAATCCTCTTAAGAATATATTTTAATATTACCTTTTCGTGAATACGAAATACATGAAAATAGTGCCATAAATACTGCCTTAAATACCCAATTGATTTGTTTTGTTTTGTTTTCTGAAAAGGGGGAATAGTTGTTGTTCATTATTACTTAAGTATTTGACTCATTGTGCTTGTCTGGTTCCATTTATGTGAATGCTATAGTAATTGACCTTCCTTGACCAGTCCATTTTACAATCCAGTGCCATCTATTAAACTTTTGAAATTACTTTGCCAATACAGTTTGGATTAAAAAAAAAAAAAAAGTAAAAAATGGTTCCCTTATGGGCTGTTTTAGCATTTCTGGTCATGATTAATACTAGCAATTGCCCATGTCTGACTCTGTGTAGATCTGATAGCTAAACAGGAAGAACAATTTTAATGGAAGGAAAGATTTTCCAGTAGTTTATAACATTGCCTGGGGTTTCCATGCAAAATATGCTTAATACTGGCATGATTTATTACTATGTTGAAAGACATCGGAAGTGAGGAAAGCAAATATTAATATAACACACTAAAATGCAGAACGCAAAAAAGGAAATAGGCAATGCTTGATATACTGCTGATGGATTTTTTTTTTGCCAGGATAATGAATAATTTTAGTCTAATCTAGAGTTTAGTTGTATTGTCTCTAAACCCAAGAAGTATATCAGATAAAAATAACCTTCTTCGACTCTTACCAGAATTGGTTCAGAAATAATTACTAATTATCTACAATGGGGCTGTGTGAACTCAGAGAAATGTGTGTTCAAAAATAGATGTACAAATTCTATAAACAGAGATTAGAGCTCAAATGCCCTATAACTTCTTATTAA